>NW_028137273.1:35000-157500 GCF_965140915.1 Aythya marila | reverse complement strand
ACTGCTATTCCCTACTACCACAGACCCCAGGAGATCCAGTTCTTGAGGGTCCCATGGCAGTGAGTTATTAAGAGCTTGCAGGGCAGCAACTACTCCATCCGAGACGTTTGCAGAAAGGGATCTACTGAGTAGAGTAATACTGGCAGAATATGGTGCTAACATTTCACTCAGTTCCTTTGGATCCCCTATTGGGACCCCAAACAAGCATGTTCTGAAAGGATACATAACATAATACAACTATACAACTTAACTCTAATAACACTACAATTACTGTAAGCACTTAATGGTAACATAATTAATAGTAAGTAACACAACTTAATAGTAACACACTTAAACCTAATCACTTGATGGTGATCGAAGGCTGTTCTTGACAGTTGTCGAGGTGTCACAACCCACGTCGTTGTCAGAATAATTATCAGGAACCTCTTCCTGGTCGTCTTCGGCGTGTGCAGATTCTAAAGCTGCTTCAGTCCACTTTGCAGTGATCCACTGGGTACCTGTTTCCGGCACCATTTCAAAATCTCTATAACATTTTTGATCAAAAAGTTTTAAACAGTACGTTCCCTTAAGTTTCTCCTAGTGGCTACTTCACACAATGACCCCATACTTGTGAAACATGATTTTGCTTGACCAGTACTAATTTCCTATGATTTCAGCCTGTACTATGGCAATAAATGGGCTCTCACTAACACAGTACACAGCACACTCACACCCAGAGCACACTTGCACACTCAGAGCACAATTGTACACTCAGAGGCCTCTTGCACATCTCACTCTCAATCATACCACAACCTCAATCATACCACAAGAATATAATTTAGAATGATAAGCAAACAAACAAGTATTGCCTCTCATTGTGTTCCTCCTGAAGTGACTTGCAACACTTTGTTTTAAAACCTTACCCTTACACAAATACTTTCAACACAAAATACCTGGACATTTAAGAATAACACATACAATTATTAACACTCCAGTTAGTATCCCTTTTTTATTGCAAGGTAAACCTCTTATAAAAAGAATGCCAGAGAGAAGCAGCACAGCCGCCGCTGCTTCCATGGTTACGTCAGACAGGCTGCAGGGTCCTGATGTCCGTCCCTCTGCTCTGTGCCGACTCGCCACACGGTGAGGGTCGGCTGCCGTTCGATTCCGCGGAACTCCGAGTGCAGCGCTGCTCGTGGCGGTGACTGAGGGGGGGGAGGCTCCCATTGCCCCGTAGCCCCCTGAGGCAGCGTTATCGTTCTCACTGAAGGCGGCAGTGGGCAATCCCCAGCTCCAGCACTTCCCGGCAATCCCAGTCGCTCTGTAGCGGTAGCAGCAACTCTCTGCTCAGCCTGATGTATAACTAAGGCGTTAGTGACTGCTCTCCAAGGCTTCAATAATTTTTTAGCAGTCTTATTTTCATCAAACAATTTGTCCCCAAATTTACGCCACTCTGTTTGTTCAAAAACTGTATCAGGATTGATAAAACAACCCTTAGCTACCCCATATGCTAATAATCCTGGTAAATTCTTTTTGCAGTCTATAAGCTGCGTGCTCCGCTTTTCTAAAAAGCATTTGAGCAAATCATACGCCGCTTGTCTCTCCATACCTTTATATACGTCGGTACCGTTGCAGCCTTTGCAAAGACCTCGGCGACGTTTTCCGGCGGGACCCTCTATAGGCTCATCCCGGGTGCGAGGACTCCCTTTCCGAGCTGCGGGTGTGGGTATTCCAGGTTTCTTTTCCATTCACCTTTCAGGCCTCAGGTGCGGAGATTCAGCAATTTGTAATCCTTTTCACCTCCTGAGCTGCGTTGCAGGACCGGTCCTCGTATTCCGTCCAACCGTGGCTCGCAGGTACAATTCCAGCGCAGGTTCAACTCCAGCGAAGTTCCTGTTCCCGTTCAGAAGGTCCCTGTTCGGGCGCCATTTGTTGCGAGGACATTTGTTGTCGACGGAAGGAAGACACAGACGCTCAATATGAGTGATCAGTGAACTTCGATTTATTGGATAGCTCAGTCGTCTTTTATCTAATTCAATATAATTAGCTCATACATATTGCAAAAGCTAAGCTCATGATTGGTTAGTGCATTTCTCTATTCTATCAGCTAGTTTCCCACCAAAGTAACACAGTTAGTACTTTCCCAGCATACCAACAGATATCATGTTCTTGTACCTGAAACCTCCCTGAAACCTCCCTAAAACCTCCCAGAACTTACATTCCTTCCCAGGCCGCATTCACGTATTTTCTCAGGCTTATTTACGTACTTTCTCAGGCTCATATGAGCTGCGTTCGATACTTTGTTAACTCGCGACCTCCTAGTTGCTCAACATTCACATGGCCTACTTCACTTAACCATTCCTCCACATAACCCTAACAGAATTCTAACCCTAACCCTAACCGTATCCCTAATCCTAACCCTAACCCTAACCGTATCCCTAATCCTAACCCTAACCCTAACCCTAACCCTAACCCTAACCCTAACCCTAAGACCCTAACCCTAACCCTAACCCTAACCCTAACCCTAACCCCTAACCCTAACACTAACCCTAACCCTAACCCTAACCCTAACCCTAACCCTAACCCTAAGACCCTAACCCTAACCCTAACCCTAACCCTAACCCTAACCCCTAACCCTAACACTAACCCTAACCCTAACCCTAACCCTAACCCTAACCCTAACCTTAACCCTAACCCTAACCCTCTAACCCTAACCCTAACGCTTACCCTAATCCTTACCCTACCCTTATCCTTACCATTACTCTATCCTTTACCCTAACTCTTAACCCTAACCCTAACCCTTACCCTAACCCTTACCATAAACCTAACGCTTTGCCTAAACCTAAACCTTATCCTCACCCTCAGCCTTACCCTAACCCTTACCCTTAGCCTTACCCTAACACTTACCCTTGCCCTAACCCTTACCCGTACCCTAATCTGAACCCAAACCCTAACCCTAATACTCTCACCCTAACCCTTACTCTAACCCTAACCACAACCCCAACCCCTAACCCCTAACCCTCACCCTAACCCTCTAAACCTACCCCTAACCTATCCCTAACCCTAACCCTCTAAGCCTAACCCTAAACCACTAACCCTAACAATAACCCCCAACCCCAACCCTCACCCGAAACCCTAACTCTAGCCCCAGCCCTAGCCCCTAACCCTAACCCTAGTTCCCGAGAACTACATCTCCCGGTATGCTCTGGGCATTCAACATGGCCTCCCGGAAGTCCCGAATCCGAAAACTACATTTCCCGGCATACTGTGGGTACGCAACATGGCCTCCCGGAAGTCCGGAGTCCCGAGAACTACATCTCCCGGCATGCTCTGGGCACACAACATGGCCTCCCAGTGCCGGAAAACTACACCTACCAGCATTCCCCGCACAGCCAGCATGGCCAATCACAGGCCGAGTGCTCGAGAACTGCATTTACCAGCACTCACTGGAACCCTCACCGCCCTTACAAAAAAAGCCTCAAGCCCTAACATCCAAAAAACCTCGAAACCCCTACAGACCTAACCCAAACTATTTACCACACTAAACCCCTGAAGACCTATGCCTAAAACCCCCAACCCAAAATCTTAGGATGCTCAAAACCCAAACCCAACCCAAAACGTTAGGAATGCTCAAAGCCCTAGCCCAAAAACTTAGGGTGCTCCAAACCCTAACCCCAAAACATTAAGACGCAAAAAACCCTAACCCAAAAACTTAGGGTAATACACCATAAATGTTTGCTCATTGTCTTTTGTATTATAAAAACAAGGAGTTCTGTTTGAGGAGCGGGAGTTGCGAAAGCTCCCTGCTGAAGTAAGGAGCTGCATAATGCTTGCCTAGACATTATGAAAATTCTTTTGCTTAACGTAACAAAAAATAGACCCCCCAACCCATTCTCCTTCTGCATCTCAGTTGCCTCTTTTGTTCAAAGACACTGTTGCAAAGCTCATGTAACCATCTCCTGATAAGTTGCTAAAGTAGTGTATCGACATACATGCCTTCCTGTCTAACGCTGGGCCAACATGACCAAATAATAAAAGAAGTTGAACCACAACGCCGAGGAAGACTAGGGCCTTCATCTTCACAACCACCAGAGGGACAGAGACGACCCCCTAGCAACAGTGCGCGCAGTCGCAGAATATACCAGGATGTGCTGCGTAATCCCGGAATTAGCAAAATATAAATAAAAAGAGACTCTGGCGGGGGTGAGGTGCGTGTCGTTGGCGGAGCTGAGACTCCCCGGCCGCCCAGTGCTGTTTTGCTTGATGTTTGCTCACTCAATAAATTCCTTTCTATGATTAATACAATGCTCTATGAAAATTAATTAAGGGGGCAACTTATAACACTTTGGACGCTCAAAACCCTATCCCGAAAACATTAGGACACTCCAAACTCTATCCAGAAAACTTAGGACTCTCCAAACCCTATTCCAAAAACTTAGGACGCTCAAAACCCTATCCTGGAAACATTGAGATGCTCAAAACCCTTTCCCGAAAACTTAGGATGCTCCAAACCCTATCCTGGAAACATTAAGATGCTCAAAACCCTAACCCAACTACTTAGGATGCTTGAAAGCCTATCCCAAAAAATTAGGGCACACAAAAGCCTAACCCCAAAAATTAAGATGCTCAAAATCCAAACCCCCAAAATTAGGATACTCAAAACCCTGGACCTGGAGAACCTAACCTGAAAAAACAAAACAAAACAAAACAAAAAAAAGATTTAAAACCCTAACCGTAAATAACTGACCAAAAATAAAACCTTAAGACTCTAACCCTAAAAAACATATCAACACTACAACCCAAAAAACTCTAATACCCTAACACGCTAACCCTGAAACCCTTAAAACCCTAACCCCCAAATCCTTAAAACCCTAACCGTTAAAACTCCAACCCTAAAACCTTAAAATCCTAAACATAAACCCTGAAACCCCTTACCCTGAAACCCAACCCTAGTGCCCAATCCCTGAAACCTTAAAACCCTGAATCAATCTGTAGCAAATAGCATAGGCTGAGTCGAGGATCTCAGTACAGTAGCATTATTATTCGAGATTACAATGGCGGGTGTCCCACAAGCAGGAGGGTGCCTACTAATTCCATACACAGTTTATACACTTTTTTTTTCTGCCGAGGACCGGGACCCTCCCGACCCTCCCCTGTTTCCCCTTTAACTGTGCTATTCAAGGTTCATAATCTAGCTGGTGCTTCACAGAAAATACACAGCTGCTGGCCTGTTACAAGTCACATTTCTTTTGAGGTTTTTACTCTTTGAGGTGGTAATGTTTCTTACGCTGTGATTTCCACCTAATTGCTGTAAGGATTCTGGTTGTCTGCGTTTTACAAGCTTGTCTGTTATAATAAATAAAAGTCCCAAATAGGATTACAATCAAAGTTTACAATTCACTGAATGAATAGAGGTAAGCAAACAGTGCTGGGTACGCCGGGAGTCTCTGCTCCACCAAGACGCGCACCAGTTATACACCAGTTACCTCCCTTAAGGGATATAGAGAAGCCCTCTCAGATACTTCCGTCCTGCTTCTCCTGCATGCGGCCGGAGGTCGGTCTAATTCTGGTGCAGTTGGTGGTGGAAGCTGGGGCAACGGTGGTACTGGTGGCGATACCACAGCCACCGGAGGGGGAGCCGCCGGGGGTGGATTGTTAGGATATGGAGGTGGTAGCTTATCCAACGGCTCACGTTTATCTTCTTTTTCTTTTTCATGTTCTTCTTGTTCTTCAAATTTCTTACCTGCTTTTAGTGTAAATATTGAGGCTGGAAAAGGACGTGAAGTCCTCCTGATCCATAATCCTGCATAATCACTTTCTTCCTGGCTAAAAGGTTCCTTTGAATTAACATGGATATTTAAGGCCTTGCAAATCCAGTCTTTGAAGGTTCCAAATACAGGCCAAAAGACATGTAGTCTTAAAGGCTCCTTTGGCCATTCTGTCACATAATACTGGACCATTTTTAATTTACTTTTTCCTTTTCTGGGGTCCCTATCATTCCAATTTCTAATCGTTATTCCTAATGGACTTTCTGGTGGTATGACTGGTAATTTGCTCCCTTTCTTCTGGTCTCTGGTCTTTGATTTTGTCTGACCCATCTAGGAATTTTACTCTGGCAATTCCCATAGCCCTTGGTTACCTTAGTAAGAGTGTCTTGCAGGGGGTCGAGGACCTATCACACACCCACAAATCCTATAGGAATCCCTTCGGTCCTTCACCGGCCAAGTCCCTCGCGGGAGATTGGAACCGCGGTTAGAAGACCTCCACAATTGCTTCGGAACTAAGTTCCATCTCAGTCACACTCTTACACACACAGGCAACCGAACCCCACCCAACCGAACGGTATACGCTTTAAATGCTTACGACTCCGTCATCTTCGTTCGGATCTTCACACACACAATTATGGGCAAAATATAGTGCTGCAGCTGGCAAGGGAGCTGAAAAAAAGAATCAGAAACTTTGCTTACCTTTATTCAGGTTCAAGATGCCATTAGTTCCGACCTGACTCAAACAGCAGCCACCAAATGGTGGGGGTGCCTCTCCTAGATCAAACCAGAAATCAGGAACCAAAGCCCTCCCGGACGAGAGCCCACTTGTAATAAATGACTGGGTCCCAAATAGGATTGCAATTGAAATTTACAATTTATTAAATGAATAGAGGTAAGCAAGCAGCGCTGGGTGCGCCAGGAGTCTCTGCTCCACCAAGACACACACAAGTTACATTAGGCGGCTGGTTTTTATGCTGCTAGGCTAATACATATTCATTACTACTTCTACAAAAGGCAGGGTTATTCTAATTAGTTCCCAGAATCCAAACCCTCCCACTGGTGCAGGCGTTATCAGTCTCCGGTGGTCCCTCTGGGGGCCGCTCGTACTGAAGGCTCGTAGTATTCCTCCCAGGCTTTTCTCTTGTCCATCTCCTTTGTCCATCTTGGCTGGATGGCAGACACTTGCATAGTGTCCCATGCAACAGTTGTAATAGTTAGCAGTTATTCTGAAACCCCTTTGTTCTCTTATCCTCTATTGACCGGAATTGCTGGACCATTCCTTTGCAAGATTCAAGAACTATATATATTAACCACTCTGGTTTTCTTAGACTTTTCATCATATCATGCGGCCCTAGCATTGTTCCATATTGACACGAATCAGATGAACTCATTTCACACTGTTAAGCTGTCTTATCACTGCAAGCATATCTCAATACCACCTTCCTTCCCTCTACAGGATGTAACTGCGCAAAAACAACATTTTTATTCCCACAACCTTGATCCCCTTACCCTGAAATCCTTATTCCCCTTAAACCTAACAACTCTAACCACAACCCTAACCCTTATTATCAACCCCCTAACGCTAATGACACTGACCTTAATCCAAACCCCAACCTGCCCCTAACCCCAGACAACCAACAACGAAACACACACACACAAAGATGGAAACTACAAAAAAGGCAAAACCCACGATACAGGCCCCAAATCACAAATACGCAACCAAAATGCTACAGAAAAGCCCCAGATGCAGGCCCCAAATGCTACTGCTAGGCCTCAAAAGCTCAAGATGCATCCCAAAGCAAAAATGCAGACCCCAAACGTTACAGAAAAGCCCCCAAACCCAGGCTGCACAAGTCTACAAGCAGGCCCCAAACTGCCAACAGAAGCAGGCACCAACCACACCCAGATGCAGACCCCAACTGCCCACAAGCAGCTCCTACCCCACCACCCCCTCCCAAGAACTGGACTCCACCCAGACACTGGCCCAAGACCCGGGCCCGCCCCCCGCCATCCCCCCTACCCTCCCCCCCGACACAGGTGTACAAGCAGCTCACAACCCGCCCCTTCAGAGACCGGTCCCACTCCCCCCCCCCTCCCCAAGACATGGGATGCGGAGGTGTACAACCAACTCCCAACTCCCTCCCCCTCAAAGGGAGGCCCCAAAGACCCCCAGATGGAGGCTCCTAGAGTGAACAAGCACCTCCCAACTCCCCCAGGCACAGGCCCACCCCCCCCCCAAACACAGGCCACAGAGGTGTATAAACAGCCCAGACCCCCCTCCAAGACCATGGCCCCTATAGTGTACAAGCAGCTCCCAACCACCCACAGATGCAGGCCCCAACCCTTTTCAAAAGGGAGGCACCTAGAATGCATGAGCAACTCCCAACCCCCCTCAAATAAAGACCCCAAAAGTGTACAAGTAGCTCCCCCCCTGAGACAGGACCCAAAGGTGTACAACCAGTTCCCAACACCCCTGAGACACAAGCCCCAACCCCCTCCCCAGACACAGGGACCCAAATTCTACAAGCAGCTCCCAACCCCTGCCAGGCAGGCCCCCTACCCTATACAAGCAGCTCCCAACCCTCCCCCCCCCCCCCGAGGGAGGCCCCCAAGCCCCCCACAAACACAGGCCCCTACAGTGTACAGGCAGCTCCCAGCCACCCCCAGATGCTGGCCCCAAAGTTGTACAAACAGCTCCCAGCCACCCTGCAGAAACAGATTCCTACATTGTACAAGCAGTTCCCAGCCCGCTAGACACAGGCCCTGACCCCCACACATGCAGGCCCCAAAGGTGTACAAGCAGCTCCCACCCCTCCCCCAGACGCAGGTCCCAAGCCCCCCCACCCAAACACAGGCCCCTACAACCAGCACCCAACCCCCTACCCCCGATGCCAGGCCCAAAGGTGTAGAAGCAGCTCCAAACCTCCTCCCTCAACCCAGGCTCCAACAGTGTACAAGCACCTCCCAACCAACCCTCCCCTTCCCCCCCCCCCGACACAGGCTCCAAAGGAATACAAAGAGCTCCCACCCCTCCCCCAGATGCTGGTCTCAACCCCCCCCGCCCCCAGAAGCAGGCCCCAAAGGTGTAGAGTCAGCTCCCAACCCCCTCAATGCTGGCCCCAAGGGTCTACAAGCAGCTCCCCCCTTGCCCCCAGGTATCAGCCCCCAGACACAGACCCCAAAAGCCTAATCACAGGCCCTGAACTCTAGAGGCAGGCTCCAAAACCCAGGACAAAGCCCCAGTGGTTCGAGACAGGGCCCAAATCCCAGACACAGGCCCCAAACGCTAAACATATGCCAAAAAAAGTATTAGTGCTGGTGCCAAATGTTACAGTGTCTGTAAAAAAAAAAAAAGCCCAAAAGCCCGAGATGCTCAAGGCTGAGACGTAACTTGGCTTTTTGAATTACTGGAAAGCAGCTTTCATTCTCAGATAATTGTGTGCAGGCTAGATAGGATGGGGCTTCAGGCACCTCTTCACCTGAGGAAACACACTGCCATCAGGCACCGCTGTGCCAGACAAGCTTGTTCTGCTAGAACACCCTACTCAGATGCACTGTGGCATTCAAGTGAACTGCTTTCATGCAAATATAACGACTGATGTTACAACCCACCTTGCCTGTGGCACCTGATGAACAGAAGAGTAAGCCACCGCAGCGCTTCAAAACCATCCCTGCACGTGCCGCTCCTTGTCGCTCTCTGGCCTTATCTCATATCCTTATCCACTTCTGTGGAGAGCCTGCCACAGCACCTGCAAAGCAAGACGGACACCTTTCATAGTCACCTTGTGCTACTTGGTCGTTCTGCTCCAACCCAGCTCATGACCAGCCCCTCTTCTTACACAGCTCTTCAGAGTGCAGTTTGCTCCTTTGAGCCTGTGCGAGACACCTGTGAAAGAAAAAGAAACGCATAGGCCGATGCAGCATCCAAAGACACAGCACAACTAGGTAAGTTACTCTCATCTGCTCCCTTACCTCTGCCGCTTACCAGCCCCCGAGGCAGATGCTTCAATCTACCCTCTTCAAACAGCTACAACACCTCTAAAAGACAAAGAGGGGATGCTTAGAGGAACAGTGAGACCTACAACACAACAACTGCTACATCTGTTCCTCACTCACCTTGCCAGAGGCAGCTCTGCGTGTGACGTCCCAGGTTGTACACTGCGTTACCTAACCCTTACCGTAACCCTTACCCTAACCCTTCTCACCCTTACCATTACCCAAATCCTTACCTTTACTTTTTCCTTACCCTTACTCTTTCCTTTAACCATAACCTTACCCTTACCCTATACCTTACTCCAACCCTTCCCCTTACCTTCCCCTTCCCCTTACCCTTAACCTAACCCTAAACCTTAAAGCTTACCGTAAACCTTACCCTTTCTGCTACACTTACCCTTAGCCTAAATCTAAACCTTACACTTACCCTTAGCCTAACCCTCACCCTTACCATTACCCATACCCTTATTCTTACTCTTATCCTAACCCTTACCTTTACACTTACGGTTACCATTAACCTTACCCTTACCCTAACACTTATCCTTAACCTAACCCTTACCCTAAACCTTACACTTACTCTTAACATTAACCTTACCCTTAACCTTTAGCTAATACTTAATCTCACGTTTTTCTCACCCTAACCCTATAATTAACCATAACCATTACCCTAACACTTAACCTTACCCTTACAATAAGCCACACAACAACACTTAAATGTACACTTACGCTTAAACTTGCCCTAGCAATTACTCGTACAATTAAAATATTAATTAATTAAAATAAAAAATTTTAATTTAAAATAAATTGAATTAAAAAATTTAAATACCCTTATCCTTATACCTTATCGTTAACCCTCACCCTTATCATTACCAATACCCTTACTCTTACACTTATTCTTATACATACAACTTACCCTTTTCCTAACACTTAACCCTAACCTAACTCTAACCCTAAACCTTACCTGAACCCTTTCCAGGACGCTTACATTAACCCTTACCCTTAACCTAAACCTTACACTTGCTCTTAACCTTAACCTAATACTTACCTTTTCGTTTTCCTCACACTAACCCTAAAATTAACCCTAACCATTACCCTAACAGTTACCCCTAACATAACCCTTACTCTAACACTTACAGTGACCCGTACACTTAAACATACCCTTACACTTACTCTTACCCTAACCCTTACCCTTATCATAACCCATACTCTAACACATACTTCCACCCGTACCCTTACGCTTTCCGTTACCCTAACTCTTACTCTTACCCTTACCCTTACCCTTACCCTTACCCTTACCCTTACCCTTACCCTTACCCTTACCCTTACCCTTACCCTTACCCTTACCCTTAACCTTACCCTTACTCTTACCCTATCCCTTACCCAATCCCTTACCCTATCCCTTACCCTTAACCTAACCCTAAACCTTACCCTTATCCTAACACTTACCCTTACCGTAAACCTTACCCTTTCTGCTACACTTACCCTTAGCCTAAATCTAAACCTTACACTTAACCTTAGCCTAACCCTCACCCTTACCATTACCCATACCCTTATTCTTACTCTTACCCTAACCCTTACCTTTACACTTACGGTTACCATTAACCTTACCCTTACCCTAACACTTATCCTTAACCTAACCCTTACCCTAAACCTTACCCCAACCCTTACCCTGACCCTTACATTAACCCTAACCCTTACCCTAAACCTTACACTTACTCTTAACCTTAACCTTAGCTGTAACCTAATACTTACCCTTACGTTTCCCTCACCCTAACCCTAAAATTAACCCTAACCATTACCCTAACACTTAACCTTACCCTAACCCTAAAATTACTCGTACAATTACCCTTACGCTTACCCTTACCCTTAACCTAAGCCTAAACCATACAGTAAACCTTACCCTTTCTGCTACACTTACCCTTAGCCTAAATCTAAACCTTACTCTTACCCTTAGCCTAATCTTTACCCTTAACCTAACCCTAACCCTAAACCTTATCCCAGCCTTTACCCTGACCCTTACATTAACCCTAACCCTTACCCTAAAGCTTACACTTACTCTCAACCTTAACCTTACCCTTAACCATTACCCTAACACTTACCCTTACGTTTCCCTCACCCTAAGTCCTAAAATTAACCCTAACCATTACCCTAACACTTACCCTTACCCTAACCCTAACCGTAACTCTAACCCTTACTGTAACCCTTACCCTGACCCGTACCCTTACACTTACCCTTACCCTAAGCCTTTCCCTTACCATGACCCATACCCTAACACGTACTTGTAGCCTTAACCTTACCGTTCCCCTTACCCTTACCTTTACTGTCTCTGTTAGCCTTAAACTTACACTTAACATAAACATTAACCTTAACCTAACCCTTATCATAAGGCATACAACAACTCTTACATGTACACTTACGCTTGCACTTACCCTAGCAATTACTCGTACAATTACCCTTAACCTTACTATTAAGCTAACCCTAAACCTTACCCTTATCCTAACACTTACCCTTATCTTAAACCTTACCCTTTCTGCTACACTTACCCTTTGCCTAATTCTAAACCTTACCCTAACCCTCACCCTTGCTTAAATCTAACCATTACGCTAGCCCTCACCCTTACCCTTACCATTATACTTACTTTTACCCTTAACCTAAACCTTACCCCAACCCTTACCCTGACCCTTACATTAACCCTAACCCTTACCCTAAACCTAACCCTAACCCTTACTCTAACCCTAACCCTTAACCTAAACCTTACACTTAGTCTTAACTTTAACCTTACACTTAATCTTAACTTTAACCTTACCCTTAAACTAATACATACCCTTACGTTTCCCTCATCATAACCCTAAAATTAACCGTAACCATTACCCTAACACTTATCCTTACCTAACCCTAACCCTAACCCTTACTCTAACTTTAAACCCTGACCTTAGACTTCCCCTTACCCTTCCCCTTACGCTTACCCTTACCCTAACCCTTACCCTTACACTTACGGTTACCATTAACCTTACCCTTACCCTAACACTTACTCTTACCCTATCCCTTACACTTATACTTATCCATACAACTTACGCTTACCCTAACACTTAACCTTAACCTAACCCTAACCCTAAACCTTACCTGAACCCTTACCCTGACCCTTACATTAACCCTTACCCTAAAACTTACACTTAACCTTAACCTTACCCTTAACCTTAACCTAATACTTACCCTTACTTTTCCCTCAGCCTAACCCTAAAATTAACCCTAACCATTACCCCTACACTTACCCTTACCCTAACCCTTACCCTTACCATAACCCATACTCTAACACATACTTCTACCCGTACCCGTACCCTTACGGTAACCCTTACCCTTACCCTTTCCCTTTCCCTTACTCTTACCCTTACCCTTACCCTTACCCTATCCCTTACCCTTACCCTAACCCTAAACCTTACCCTTATCCTAACACTTACCCTTACCGGAAACCTTACCCTTTCTGCTACCATTACCCATACCCTTATTCTTACCCTTACCATAACCCTTACCTTTACACTTACGGTTACCATTAACCTTACCCTTACCCTAACACTTATCCTTAACCTAACCCTTACGCTAAACCGTACCCCAACCCTTATCCTGACCCTTACATTAACCCTAACCCTTACCCTAAACCTTACACTTACTCTTAACCTTACCCTTAACATTAACCTAATACTTACGCATACGTTTTCCTGACTTTAACCCTTAAACTAATCCTAACCATTACCCTAACACTTAACCTTACCCTAACCCTAACCCTAACCCTTACTCTAACCCTTACCCTGACCCGTACCCTTACACTTACCCTTACCCTTACCCTTTTACTTACCCTAATTCTTACCCATACCATAACCCATACCCTAACACATATTTGTACCCTTAACCTTACCGTTACCCTTAACCTTACCCTTACCCTTACTCTATCCCTTACCCTTACGCTTACCCTTAATATAAACCTTACCCTTGACCTTACCCTTACCATAAGCCATACAACAACACTTACATGTACACTTACATGTACACTTACGCTTACACTTACCCTAGCAATTCCTCGTACAATTACCCTTACCCTTACCCTTAACCTAAGCCGAAACCTTAAACCTTACAGTAAACCTTACCCTTTCTGCTACATTTACCCTTAGCCTAAATCTAAACCTTACTTTAAATCTTACTAAACATTACTTTAAATGTTACCCTTACTGTAACTCTCACCCTTATCATTACCAATACCCTTTCTCTTACCCTTACCCTAACCCTTCTCCTTACACTTACTGTTACCTTTAACATTACCCTTACCCTAACACTTACACTTATCCTTATCCATGCCCTTACCCTTACCCTAATCCTTACCCTTAACCTAACCCTAACCCTAAACCTTATCCCAGCCCTTACCCTGACCCTTACATTAACCCTAACCCTTACCCTAAAACTTACACTTACTCTTAACCGTAACCTTACCCTTAACATTAACACAATACTTACCCTTACGTTTCCCTCACCCTAACCCGAAAATTAACCCTAACCATTACCCTAACACTTACCCTTACCCTAACCCTAACCGTAACTCTAACCCTTACTCTAACCCTTACCCTGACCTGTACCCTTACACTTACCCTTACCCCAAGCCTTTCCCTTAGCATAACCCATACCCTAACACGTACTTGTAGCCTTAACCTAACCGTTCCCCTTACCCTTACCCTTACCTTTACTGTCTCCGTTACCCTTACACTTACACTTAACATAAACCTTAACCTTAACCTAACCCTTATCATAAGCCATACAACAACACTTACATGTGCACTTACGCTTGTACTTACCCTAGCAATTACTCGTACAATTACCCTTAACCTTACTATTAAGCTAACCCTAAACCTTACCCTTATCCTAACACTTACCCTTATCCTAAACCTTACCCTTTCTGCTACACTTACCCTTTGCCTAATTCTAAATCTTACCCTAACCCTCACCCTTACCTAAATCTAACCATTACCCTAACCTTCACTCTTACCCTTACCATTATACTTACTTTTACCCTTAACTAAACCTTACCCCAACCCTTACCCTGACCCTTACATTATCCCTAACCCTTACCCTAACCCTAACCCTAACCCTAACCCTAACCCTAACCCTAACCCTTACTCTAACCTTAACCCTTAACCTAAACCTTACACTTAATCTTAACTTTAACCTTACCCTTAAACTAATACATACCCTTACGTTTCCCTCATCATAACCCTAAAATTAACCGTAACCATTACCCTAACACTTATCCTTACCGAACCCTAACCCTAACCCTTACTCTAACTTTTACCCTGACCCGGACCCTTAGACTTCCCCTTCCCCTTCCCCTTCCCCTTACTCTTACCCTTACCCTAACACTTACGGTTACCATTAATCTTACCCTTACACTAACACTTACCCTTACCCTATCCCTTACACTTATCCTTATCCATACAACTTCCGCTTACCCTAACACTTAACCTTAACCTAACCCTAACCCTAAACCTTACCTGAACCCTTACCCTGACCCTTACATTAACCCTTACCCTAAAACTTACACTTAACCTTAACTGTACCCTTAACCTTAACCTAATACTTACCCTTACGTTTCCCGCACCCTAACCCTAAAATTAACTCTAACCATTACCCCAACACTTACCCTTACCCTAACCCTTACCCTTACCATAACCCATACTCTAACACATACCTCTACCCGTACCCATACCCTTACGGTAACCCTTACCCTTACCGTAACACTTACCCTTACTGTTACCGTTACCATTGCCCTTACCCTTACCCTTACCCTTACCCTTACCCTTACCCTTACCCTTACCCTTACCCTTACCCTTACCCTTACTCTTACCCTTACCCTATACCTTACCCTTAACCTAACCTTAAAGCTTACCCTTATCCTAACACTTACCCTTACCGTAAACCTTACCCTTTCTGCTACATTTACCCTTAGCGTAAATCTAAACCTTACACTTACCCTTAGCCTAACCCTCACCCTTACCATTACCCATACCCTTATTCTTACCCTTTCCCGAACCCTTACCTTTACACTTACGGTTACCATTAACCTTACCCTTACCCTAACACTTATCCTTAACCTAACCCTTACCCTAAACCTTACCCCAACCCTTACCCTGACCCTTACATTAACCCTAACCCTTACCCTAAAACTTACACTTACTCTTAACCTTAACCTTACCCTTAACATTAACCTAATACTTACGCATACGTTTTCCTGACTTTAACCCTAAAACTAACCCTAACCATTACCCTAACACTTAACCTTACCCTAACCCTAACCCTAACCCTTACTCTAACCCTTACCCTGACCTGTACCCTTACACTTACCCTTACCCTTATACTCACCCTAATTCTTACCCATACCATAACCCATACCCTAACACATATTTGTACCCTTAACCTTACTGTTACCCTTAACCTTACCGTTACCCTTACTCTATCCCTTACCCTCACGCTTACCCTTAACATAAACCTTACCCTTGACCTTACCATACCATAAGCCATACAACAACACTTACATGTACACTTACGCTTACACTTACCCTAGCAATTACTCGTACAATTACCCTTACTCTTACCCTTACCCTTAACCTAAGCCGAAACCTTAAACCTTACAGTAAACCTTACCCTTTCTGCTACACTTACCCTTAGCCTAAATCTAAACCTTACACTTACCCTTACCTTAACCCTATACTTACCCTTACGTTTCCCTCACCCTAACCCTAAAATTAACCCTAACCATTATTCTAACACTTACCCTTACCCTAACCCTAACCCTTACTCTTACCCTTACCCTGACCCATACCCTTACCCTCACCCTTACCCTTACATTACCCTAACTCTTACTCATACCATAACCCATACCCTAACACATATTTGTACCCTTACCCTTACTCTATCCGTTACCCTTACGCTTACCCTTAACATAAACCTTACCATTAATCTTACTCTTACGCTAACCCTTACCCTTACCCTTATCCTTATCCATACCCTTAACCTTACACCAACCCTTCCCCTTAAGCTGAACCTAACCCTAAACCTTACCCCAAACCTTTCCCTGAACTTTACCCCTTCCCTGAAGCCTTACCCTTAACCTAGACCTTACACTTAATCTTAACCTTAACCTTACACTTAACCTTAAGCTAGTACTTAACCTTACATTTTTCTCACCCTAATCCTAAAATTAACCCTAACCATTACCCTAACACTTAACCGTTACACTTACCCTTATTCTATCCATTACTCTTACGCTTTCCCTTAACATAAACCTTACCCTTACCATAAGCCATACATCAACACTTACATGTACACTTACGCTTACACTTATCCTAGCAATTACTCGTACAATTACCCTTAACCTAACCATAAACATTAAGGATAAGCTTAAGGGTCACCCTTAAGGTTACCGTTATCCTAACACTTACACTTAAGTTGAGGATAAGGGTTAGAGTAAGGGTAGGTGTTAGGGTAATCGTTAGGCTAATTTTAGGTTTAGGGTGAGGGAAACATAAGGGTAAGTATTAGGTTAAGTTTAAGGATAAGGTTAAGAGTTATGGTAAGGGTTAGGTTTAATGTAAGGGTAAGGGTTTGGGAAACGTTTAGGATAAGGGTAAGAGAAGGGATAATGGTAAGGGTGAGGATGATGTTTACTGTAAGGGTTAGATTTAGTTAAGGGTAAGGGTTAGTGTAAGTTTAAGAGTAAGGGTAAGTGTAAGGGTATGTGTAAAAGTACGGGTCATTGTAAGGGTTTGAGTAAGGGTTAGTGTAAGGGTAAGTGTTAGGGTAATGGTTAGGGTTAATTTTAGGGTTAGGGTGAGGGAAACGTAAGAGTAAGTATTAGGTTACAGCTAAGTTTAAGGTTAAGAGTAAGTGTAAGGTTTAGTGTAAGGATTAGGGTTAATGTAAGGGTCAAGGTAAGGGTTGGGGTAAAGGTTTAGGTAAAGGGTAAAAATATGTATATTGTAAGGGTGAGGGGTTAGGGTAATGGTTAGATTTTAGTTAGATTTAGGTAAGGGTGAGGGTTCGGGTAAGGTTTAGAATTAGGCAAAGGGTAATTGTAGCAGAAAGGGTAAGGTTTAAGATAAGGGTAAGTGTTAGGATAAGGGTAAGGTTTAGGGTTAGCTTAATAGTAAGGTTAAGGGTAATTGTACGAGTAATTGGTAGGGTAAGTGCAAGCGTAAGTGTACATGTAAGTGTTGTTGTATGGCTTATGGTAAGGGTAAGGTCAAGGGTAAGGTTTATGTTAAGGGTAAGCGTAAGGGTAACGGATAGTGTAAGGGTGAGGGTAAGGTTAAGGGTAACAGTAAGGTTAAGGGTACAAATATGTGTTAGGGTATGGGTAAGAATTAGGGTGAGTATAAGGGTAAGGGTAAGTGTAAGGGTACAGGTCAGGGTAAGTGTAAGAGAAAGGGTTAGGGTTAGGGTTAGGGTAAGGTTAGGTGTTAGGGTAATGGTTAGGGTTAATTTTAGGGTTAAAGTCAGGAAAACGTATGCATAAGTATTAGGTGAATGTTAAGGGTAAGGTTAAGGTTAAGATTAAGTGTAAGGTTTAGGGTAAGGGTTAGGGTTAATGTAAGGGTCAGGGTAAGGGTTGGGGTAAGGTTTAGGGTAAGGGTTAGGTTAAGGATAAGTGTTAGGGTAAGGGTAAGGTTAATGGTAACCGTAAGTGTAAAGGTAAGGGTTCGGGAAAGGGTAAGAATAAGGGTATGGGTAAGGGTAAGGGTGAGGGTTAGGCTAAGGGTAAGTGTAAGGTTTAGATTTAGGCTAAGGGTAAGTGTAGCAGAAAGGGTAAGGTTTACGGTAAGGGTAAGTGTTAGGATAAGGGTAAGGTTTAGGGTTAGGGTAAGGGTAAGGGTAAGGGTAAGGGTAAGGGTAAGGGTAAGGGTAAGGGCCACGGTAACGGTAAGGGTAAGGGTTACGATAAGGGTAAGGGTTACCGTAAGGGTAAGGGTTACCGTAAGGGTACGGGTACGGGTAGAAGTATGTGTTAGAGTATGGGTTATGGTAAGGGTAAGGGTTAGGGTAAGGGTAAGTGTAGGGGTAATGGTTAGGGTTAATTTTAGGGTTAGGCTGAGGGAAAAGTAAGGGTAAGTATTAGGTTAAGGTTAAGGGTAAGGTTAAGGTTAAGTGTAAGTTTTAGGGTAAGGGTTAATGTAAGGGTCAGGGTAAGGGTTCAGGTAAGGTTTAGGGTTAGGGTTAGGTTAAGGTTAAGTGTTAGGGTAAGCGTAAGTTGTATGGATAAGTATAAGTGTAAGGGATAGGGTAAGAGTAAGTGTTAGGGTAAGGGTAAGGTTAATGGTAACCGTAAGTGTAAGGGTAAGGGTTAGGGTAACGGTATTAGTAAGGGGAAGGGGTAGGGGAAGTCTAAGGTTCTGGCTCAGGGTAAAAGTTAGAGTAAGGGTTAGGGTTCGGTAAGGATAAGTGTTAGGGTAATGGTTACGGTTAATTTTAGGGTTATGATGAGGGAAACGTAAGGGTATGTATTAGTTTAAGGGTAAGGTTAAAGATAAGATTAAGTGTAAGGTTTAGGATAAGGCTTAGGGTTAGAGTAAGGGTTTGGGTTAGGGTTAGGGATAGGGGTAGGGTTAGGGTTAATGTAAGGGTCAGGGTAAGGGTTGGGGTAAGGGTTAGGGTTAGGGTTTGGGTAAGGGTTACGATACACCCTTATTCCCATGCTGTGGCAGATGGGTGCATACCCAACAGTTCGTCTTATTAGTTACTTGAGAAATTGTTTGTATTAAGGTCAGGTGTAAGTTCTCATCCCAAGTTGCCCACCCCAAATCCGAGAACCACACCCCTGCAATCGTTAGGATCTGGAAAACCGTAATTTTGTTGGTCCAATTGGAGTGGTGGTCCATATCCTCGCCGGGGCCTTCTTCACCCTTGAATTGTGGATCCAAGCTGCTTGCTTCTTAATCTTAATGGCGGTGTGTGTTGTCAGTAATACTTGGTATGGTCCCATCCACTTTCCTTCCATTTTTCCTGCACGGGTTGTCCTGAAAAAGTCTTTATATATATATAATCGCCGAGCTTAAAGGGGTGGATTGGTTGATCCAACCCTCTAGCCCTGGTCCCTAAAACAAATGTATGTACTTTATTTAATTGTTTCTGAAGTTCAGTTATATAAGCATATAAATATTCTGATCCTAACTGCGTTAGGTCCTCTCCACTAAATAGAAATTGCTATGGCCTTCCATATAAGATTTTGAAGGGACTCAAATTTCCTTTTATTCTAGGTTTAACTCTAATTCCAAGTAATGCTAAAGGGAGGGATTGAGGCCATGACAAATTAGCTTCTTATCCAATTTTAGCTATTTATTGTTTAATTAAATGGTTCATTTTTTCTACCTGTCCACTTGCCTGTGGTCTATAAGGAGCATGCAGTTGCCAATCTATCTTTAGAATCTTACTTATCTGTTCTACCACTTGTGCACAAAAATGTGAAACTCTATCAGAAGACATTGCTACTAGAATCCCAAAGCATGGTATTATTTCATTTAACAAGACTTTAACCACTTCTCTTGCTTTGTTTGTTCGACAGGGAAAGGCTTCAGGCCTTCCTGAAAACGTGTCAGTCAGAACCAGTAAATAATGATACCCCCCTTTTCTAGGGAGTTCTGAAAAATCAATTTGCCACTGTTGCCCCGAATAATTTCCTTTACCGATTATTCCAAATTTTATTCTATCCTTGGTATTGGGGTTATTGTGTAAGCAAATGCTACATTGTTGAGTTACTTGTTTTATCATATCGTCCCACTAATGTCTGACTCAGGCTCTTATGCAGTGTGCCAGCTCCCCAGTGCATTTTATTGTGTTCTGTAAGAACTATGGGCCATGTCAAACTAGAGGGTATTACTATGTGGTTATCTTTTAAATATACTCATCCATCTGGTTTCATTTTACCTTTCAAATCTTCAATTAATTTTAAGTCTTCTTTTGTATAATTTGGATATAGTTTGGATTTTACCGTCTGGTATCAAAGACAATGCCTTCACCTCAGTTATTTCAGCTGCCTGCTTAGCCTCTGCCAATCGATTTCCAATTTCAAAATCGGTGTTCCCCTTTTGGTGTCCCTGACAATGCATGATAGCTACCTTTTCTGGTTCTTTTACAGCCTCTAACAATTTTAAAATTTCTTCAGCATACTTTGTGTTTTCACTGAGCGGTCAGCAATCCATGTTCTTTCCAAATTGCTCCATGAGCATGTACCACGCCGAATGTATATTTAGAATCTGTCCAAATATTTACCCTTTTTCCCGCTGCCAGTTCCAATGCTCTCGTGAGAGCAACTATCTCCGCCTTTTGAGCTGATGTTCCAGGGGGTAAAGGCTTAGACTCGATTACCTGCTGAGTAGTTGTTATAGCATATCCAGCTTTACGTTGTCTTTGCGTAACAAAACTGCTCCCATCCGTGAACCAAGTTTCTTCCGCATCTTCCATGGGCTCCTCCTTAAGGTCTGGTCGGCTGGAATACACAGGCTCTAGAGTTTCTAAACAATCGTGAATCATAGCTTGTGCCGGAGCATCACTAAGAAAAGAGGCTAGATTCACAATATGAATTATCACAATTTCCACGTCGTCCTGTTCTACCAATATTGCTTGATATTTCAAAATCATCAATTCTTGTTTAAGTTGTTTAAAGACTTTTTGTGCTTCTCCAGTCCAGACTAACTTTGACTGGTTAATCTTTATCGATTCACATAGAGGCTTTACCAATAGTCCATAATTATAAATCCAAAGGCGACACCAACCTGTCATTCCTAAAAAGCTTTGTAGCTCCTTTACCATTTGAGGTTCTGGAGTCCGGCAAATGACTTCCTTATGTTCAGTTCCTAGTTCTCGTTGTCCTTCCGAAATGTCAAATCCCAGATAGGTCACACTTTGTTGAGCCAGCTGGACTTTCTGTCAAGAGACTTGATATCCATTTAAACCCAGAAAATTAAGACGACTTATAGTCCATTGAATCCAACTCCCTTTAGTCTCGGTAGCTATTAAGAGATCATCTACATATTGTAACAAAGCACCTTCAGTGTCCGGAGGTATCCATGTTTCGAGTTCCCTTGCTAATTGGTTTCCAGAAATAGTGGGGCTATTCTTGAATCCTTGAGGTAGTAATGTCCACGTAAGCTGCGTCTTTCTGCCTGAATCGGGATTTTCCCATTCAAAGGCGAATAGGTTTTGGCTTTCTGTGGCTAAGCCTAGGCAGAAGAAGGCATCTTTTAAATCCAGTACGGTAAACCAGACTTGACTATTCTTTAATTTAGGCAGCAAAGTATAAGGGTTTGCCACTACTGGATGTATATCCTCAGTGATTTTATTTATGGCCCTCAAATCCTGAACTAGCCTATAGCTTTTTCATCTGCCTTTTTAATTGGCGATATGGGTGCATTGTATTCTGATTCGCATTCAATCAATAATCCATACTGTAAAAATTGATCAATTATCTCTTTAATTCCTTTCCTATCTTCTGTCCTCAAAGGATATTACTTAACCTTAACGGGTTTCTCTCCTGGCTTTAATTTAATAATTATTAAGGTCACATTTTTAGCTCTTCCAGGGACTTCGGTAGCCCAAACTCCTGGACATACTTGATCTGTGATCTCTAAAGGTATTTCACTTTTAGGGTCAGTTTGTATTAGTGCCAAGCTTAACACATTTGTTAGTTGTTCTTCTCCTATACTTAATTCCATTTTCCCTTTTTCAAAGACAATTTCTGCTCCTACTTGCTCTAATAAATCTCTACCTAAGAGTGCCCATGAGGAGCTAGGCATAGATAAAAATCTGTGTATGCCCCATTGTTTCCCTAATTTGTACTTCAAAGGTTCACAAAAATAAGCCTTTTCGGTTACACCTTGTCCTGGTTTCAGTTAGAACAGAGTTAACTTTCTTCCTAGTAGCTGGGAGAATGCTATGTTTTGGCTTAGGATGAGAAGAGTGCAGATAACACCCCGATGTTTTAATTCTTGCAGAGCAATGCTTATACCAAGCCAAGGACATCTCAGCTTCTTGCTCTGTCCTGCCAACAGGCAGGCTGGGGGTGCAGTAAGAGCTGGGAGGGGACAGACCCAGGACAGGTGACCAAACTAGCCAAAGGGGTATTCCATAGCATCTGACGTCAGGCTAAACAATACATAGGGGTGGCTAGCCAGGGGGAGGGGGCCGGACTGCTCGGGGTTAGGCTGGGCATCGGTCAGCGGGTGGTGAGCAATTGCATTGTGCATCACTTGTTTGTACACATTATTAGTAGTGGTACTATTATCATCATTGTATTATTATTATTGTTGTTATTTTTATTATTATTATTATTATTATTATTATTATTATTATTATTGTTATTATTATTATTATTATTATTATTATTATTATTATTATTATTATTATTATTATTATTATTATTATTTTGTCTTATTAAACTGTCTTTATCTCAACTCACAGGCTTCACTTTCCATTTCTCTCCCCCGTCCCAGAGAGGGAGGGGGAGGGGGAGCGAACAGCTGCGTGGTGTTTAGCTGCCGGCCGGGTTAAACCACGACACACCTTTTACCCTAACATAATAATTCTGTGAAGGCATTAATGCTTGATTTAGAACTGAATACGTTGCCCCATAGCAATAAGAAATTTCACTTCCATTCCTCCCCTAGCTTCATTATAACCAGTGGAGGATCCGCTAGGGTAGATTCCCCAGGTCCCCGTTATTCCTGTTGAAATCAGGGGTTGATTACCCTAGGAAAAGGCTAGTCAATTTGTCCTCCAAAGCCAGGTCCAAACCGTTTTGTTTTATTTATTTATTTATTTATTTATTTATTTATTTATTTTCATTACATTTCAGAGTTGGTCCAAAAATTCCATAGGGCTTTCTTTTAGACCTTGTTGGAAGCATATTCTCAATTCCCAATTCATCCAGGTTTTAGTATTTACTTAACCGTTCATGATTTTCAGGATGATTCGGGTCTTAGTGGGGGTCGGTCAGGGGAATGCAATTGTCCACAGTTCCCTGAACGGTCCCATCAGCAATCTGAGCTCGCACATGAACTCAGGTTGTTTTAAGAGTTGACCTCTTTTCTGTTTCTGTGACAACTCTCTCAGACCGATCATGGTCCCTTTGCCCTAAAGGGCTAACACCCATGATTTTAAGATCTCTGCCTCGGGCAGAGGCAGAACTATTAACATTCCTACATCCTCTTTCCCTGCTCATTCAACTTCAAACACCTTTAACACTTTCAACAACCCTTTTAACACTTCCTTTATCTTTCTCCAGCCTGTACTTCTCTAATGCCAACATCAAAGGTTCAGTCAGGGGCCAACTTAATTCCCTACCTTTTCCCACCAAGATGCTGAAACATCAGTATACAACATTTCATCCTGTTCTGCTTCTCAAAAAACAACATTAACTGTAGCAAAATATTATAGTTTAAAGTTCCATTTAGGGGCCACTTTTCTCCACATTCCAGCTTATAAAGCGGCCACCACTGATTACGATATTTTATCAATGTTTTCCTGTTCACACTTCCACCGGCAGATCCTCCAATATCCTTCCAGTGACTTAAAACACATCCTAACACACTTTTCTTTAAAATTTCACTGCTTGTTTGCCCCCCCCAGTTTCCAGTTTACACTTTCAGAATACACATGTTACTTACAAAAGCGTATCACAAAACGTATCACTCACAAAAATACGGGCACGCAATATCTTTCAGTAGCGATGCCACAAAACTACTATTACCAGCAATATTGCCAAAATCACAGTAACAATAGTCAGAGTCAAATTCCACATGCGATTAGTCAGAAAACCGAACTGTGTAACACCGTAACGATATCTTTCTTATAACAATGCCACGAACCTACTATTACCACCAGGAAAATAGCCAAAATCGCAGTAACAATAACCAGAGTTAAATACCATACTCCATGAGTCAGAAAACCGTAATAGACAACACAATTCCAGATGGACCTTAAAGCGAGCTCCTTCCTTAAGGTCCCCAAACATGTACTTATGGTGCTAACCACAAAGTATATACCAAACACTGCCTCGCAGAAGATCACCTTCTGACTTACAGACAGTTCCAGATGACCGGTCTACCAGAAAACCAAACCAGAATAAAGAATATACTCACTTACAATGATGGGGTCCTTGTCTGCCTCCGCAGTGATCCGGTGAGTCGAGGCGTCCCTCCGGGAAATCCCGGGGGTACCCTAGGGAGTCCTGTTCCCAGCAGGTCCTGCAGTCCGGCAGAGAGGTTGTCCCATCTGGGTCGCCAAATTGATTCAAAGATCGAAGCCAAAATTCCTTTAAGTGGTATATTCTTTATTGCAGCGCTGGATGCACGGGGGATCTCTCCACCTATTGTGCATACCCAAAGCAGAAAGCAGTCTTGAATTTATACAATCAATCTATCAATATTCTACAAGCACCTATACATATGCATTACCTATCCCCGCCTTCCCTCGCTTCTCATGCTAATTAGCCTTTTGGCACCTTGCGCCTGCGCAGAGCCTTCCAAGAATTGTGGGCAGGGGTCTTTGGGAGGAAGACCCCGAGTCTTCCTCACAGTGTACTTTTCACCTTTGGTCAGGAATCTGCTGAATTGGCATGTTTCTTAATTGCAAGAGCTGGTTGTTGCCAATTCTCCCGTTTGTTGTATCTTTATAATGAATTCCAATGTCCAGTTTCGAGAGTTATAGTCCTTACATTCGTTTCTCTGTCCGCCTGCCGCTTCCTTATCATGAGTTCCAGTGTCTTGTTTCGAGATATACAGTCCTTGTCTGGGGATTGTCCTTGCCTCCCCAATACCTCCTTAATCAATCCCCCCTTTTCTTTTCCCATGCAAATTCTTTTGCATCAGATACTTTCATTATTTACAGTAACACAACAAAGCAGGCATCTAAACAACATGCACACAAATATTCCTAATACTACTAATGCGATTAGAGCAATGAACACTTGTTTCAACCATTGGAAATTGGGCAACCAGGAGGTTAACTTATTCCATAGTTCACTAAAACTCCATGAAAGATCATCTTTACTGATCTCATGTAGGACCCTTGTCTGCTCCCATATTTCTTCCAGGTCAGTAGAGATCCTTCCACTCTGATCTACATACACACAACAACTTGTGTTTATTACTGTACAGACTCCCCCTTGAGTGGCCAGTAACAAGTCTAGGGCCATCCGATTTTGTAATACTACCTGTGATAAACTAGGTATCTCTTCTTGTTGAGCCTTTATAGCATCCAGAGTTTTGTTTTCTAACTTCTCTATAATTGCAGAAATATTAACTATTGCCTTTTCCAATTCACTCACTCCTAACCATGGGATAAACCATCGAACAAAACTATGAAAAGCGGTGTGTCTCTCTATCAATGGATTGTCAGTTTTTCGTCTGATTCTCCGGATATGATTTCTCAAGTAACCTCGAGGCACTACATCATGTACTGTCATATTGGGGACTACCGCTCCAAGAGTGCAAGTTCCCTTCCAATTCTCAGGCAAGACCTTTCGGGCTGTATCACTGCATAGCCAATACCACCCTTTTCCTTCTGGAACTGTCCAGCTGGTTGAATTTGCCCAGCCGCTAGTCGTACTAATATCAATTGTTCGATTACAAGATGTCTGATTTCCCACATAAGTAGTATCCGTATTTATACAATCCTGTTTCCCCATACCCCTAGGTGGGTTACACCTTTGTACACATACATAGTAAGATTCCAACAGCACAAAGCTACTCACTTCTAGTTCCAAAACTTCTTCATATTTTTGACCCCAAGATGTGTTTTCCCACAAATTAGTCCAAGATAAGTTTGCAGGCAAGGGAATCCCGATTAACGATACACCCTTATTCCCATGCTGTGGCAGATGGGTGCATACCCAACAGTTCGTCTTATTAGTTACTTGAGAAATTGTTTGTATTAAGGTCAGGTGTAAGTTCTCATCCCAAGTTGCCCACCCCGAATCCAAGAACCGCACCCCTGCAATCATTAGGATCTGGAAAACTGTAATTTTGTTGGTCCAATTGGAGTGGTGGTCTATATCCTCGCTGGGACCTTCTTCACCCTTGAATTGTGGATCCAAGCTGCTTGCTTCTTAATCTTAATGGCGGTGTGTGTTGTCAGTAATACTTGGTATGGTCCCATCCACTTTCCTTCCATTTTTCCTGTAGGGGTTGTCCTGAAAAAGTCTTTATATATATATAGTTCCCGAGCTTAAAGGGGTGGATTGGTTGATCCAACCCTCTAGCTCTGGTCCCTAAAACAAATGTATGTACTTTATTTAATTGTTTCTGAAGTTCAGTTATATAAGCATATAAATATTCTGATCCTAACTGCGTTAGGTCCTCTCCACTAAATAGAAATTGCTATGGCCTTCCATATAAGATTTTGAAGGGACTCAAATTTCCTTTTATTCTAGGTTTAACTCTAATTCCAAGTAATGCTAAAGGGAGGGATTGAGGCCATGACAAATTAGCTTCTTATCCAATTTTAGCTATTTATTGTTTAATTAAATGGTTCATTTTTTCTACCTGTCCACTTGCCTGTGGTCTATAAGGAGCATGCAGTTGCCAATCTATCTTTAGAATCTTACTTATCTGTTCTACCACTTGTGCACAAAAATGTGAAACTCTATCAGAAGACATTGCTACTAGAATCCCAAAGCATGGTATTATTTCATTTAACAAGACTTTAACCACTTCTCTTGCTTTGTTTGTTCGACAGGGAAAGGCTTCAGGCCTTCCTGAAAACGTGTCAGTCAGAACCAGTAAATAATGATACCCCCCTTTTCTAGGGAGTTCTGAAAAATCAATTTGCCACTGTTGCCCCGAATAATTTCCTTTACCGATTATTCCAAATTTTATTCTATTCTTGGTATTGGGGTTATTGTGTAAGCAAATGCTACACTGTTGAGTTACTTGTTTTATCATATCGTCCCACTAATGTCTGACTCAGGCTCTTATGCAGTGTGCCAGCTCCCCAATGCGTTTTATTGTGTTCTGTAAGAACTATGGGCCATGTCAAACTAGAGGGTATTACTATGTGGTTATCTTTTAAATATACTCATCCATCTGGTTTCATTTTACCTTTCAAATCTTCAATTAATTTTAAGTCTTCTTTTGTATAATTTGGATATAGTTTGGATTTTACCGTCTGGTATCAAAGACAATGCCTTCACCTCAGTTATTTCAGCTGCCTGCTTAGCCTCTGCCAATCGATTTCCAATTTCAAAATCGGTGTTCCCCTTTTGGTGTCCCTGACAATGCATGATAGCTACCTTTTCTGGTTCTTTTACAGCCTCTAACAATTTTAAAATTTCTTCAGCATACTTTGTGTTTTCACTGAGCGGTCAGCAATCCATGTTCTTTCCAAATTGCTCCATGAGCATGTACCACGCCGAATGTATATTTAGAATCTGTCCAAATATTTACCCTTTTTCCCGCTGCCAGTTCCAATGCTCTCGTGAGAGCAACTATCTCCGCCTTTTGAGCTGATGTTCCAGGGGGTAAAGGCTTAGACTCGATTACCTGCTGAGTAGTTGTTATAGCATATCCAGCTTTACGTTGTCTTTGCATAACAAAACTGCTCCCATCCGTGAACCAAGTTTCTTCCGCATCTTCCATGGGCTCCTCCTTAAGGTCTGGTCGGCTGGAATACACAGTCTCTAGAGTTTCTAAACAATCGTGAATCACAGGCTGTGCCGGAGCATCACTAAGAAAAGAGGCTAGATGCACAATATTAGTTATCACAATTTCCACGTTGTCCTGTTCTACCAATATTGCTTGATATTTCAAAATCATCAATTCTTGTTTAAGTTGTTTAAAGACTTTTTGTGCTTCTCCAGTCCAGACTAACTTTGACTGGTTAATCTTTATCGATTCACATAGAGGCTTTACCAATAGTCCATAATTATAAATCCAAAGGCGACACCAACCTGTCATTCCTAAAAAGGTTTGTAGCTCCTTTACCATTTGAGGTTCTGGAGTCCGGCAAATGACTTCCTTATGTTCAGTTCCTAGTTCTCGTTGTCCTTCCGAAATTTCAAATCCCAGATAGGTCACACTTTGTTGAGCCAGCTGGACTTTCTGTCAAGAGACTTGATATCCATTTAAACCCAGAAAATTAAGACGATTTATAGTCCATTGAATACAACTCCCTTTAGTCTCGGTAGCTATTAAGAGATCATCTACATATTGTAACAAAGCACCTTCAGTGTCCGGAGGCATGCATGTTTCGAGTTCCCTTGCTAATTGGTTTCCAAAAATAGTGGGGCTATTCTTGAATCCTTGAGGTAGTAATGTCCACGTAAGCTGCGTCTTTCTGCCTGAATCGGGATTTTCCCATTCAAAGGCGAATAGGTTTTGGCTTTCTGTGGCTAAGCCTAGGCAGAAGAAGGCATCTTTTAAATCCAGTACGGTAAACCAGACTTGACTATTCTTTAATTTAGGCAGCAAAGTATAAGGGTTTGCCACTACTGGATGTATATCCTCAGTGATTTTATTTATGGCCCTCAAATCCTGAACTAGCCTATAGCTTTTTCATCTGCCTTTTTAATTGGCGATATGGGTGCATTGTATTCTGATTCGCATTCAATCAATAATCTATACTGTAAAAATTTATTAATTATCTCTTTAATTCCTTTCCTATCTTCTATCCTCAAAGGATATTACTTAACCTTAATGTGTTTCTCTCCTGGCTTTAATTTAATAATTATTAAGGTCACATTTTTACCTCTTTCAGGGGTTTCAGTAGCCCAAACTCCTGGACATACTTGATCTGTGATCTCTAAAGGTATTTCACTTTTAGGGTCAGTTTGTATTAGTGCCAAGCTTAACACATTTGTTAGTTGTTCTTCTCCTATACTTAATTCCATTTTCCCTTTTTCAAAAACAATTTCTGCTCCTACTTGCTCTAATAAATCTCTACCTAAGAGTGCCCATGAGGAGCTAGGCATATATAAAAATCTGTGTATGCTCCATTGTTTCCGTAACTTGTACTTCAAAGGTTCACAAAAATAAGCCTTTTCGGTTACACCTTGTCCTGGTTTCAGTTAGAACAGAGTTAATTTTCTTCCTAGTAGCTGGGAGAATGCTATGTTTTGGCTTAGGATGAGAAGAGTGCTGATAACACCCCGATGTTTTAACTGTTGCAGAGCAGTGCTTATACCAAGCCAAGGACATCTCAGCTTCTTGCTCTGTCTTGCCAACAGGCAGGCTGGGGGTGCAGTAAGAGCTGGGAGGGGACAGACCCAGGACAGGTGACCCAAACTAGCCAAAGGGGTATTCCATAGCATCTGACGTCAGGCTAAACAATACATAGGGGTGGCTAGCCAGGGGGAGGGGGCCGGACTGCCTGGGGTTAGGCTGGGCATCGGTCAGCGGGTGGTGAGCAATTGCATTGTGCATCACTTGTTTGTACACATTATTAGTAGTGGTACTATTATCATCATTGTATTATTATTATTATTATTATTATTATTATTATTATTATTATTATTATTATTATTTTGTCTTATTAAACTGTCTTTATCTCAACTCACGGGCTTCACTTTCCATTTCTCTCCCCCGTCCCAGAGAGGGAGGGGGAGGGTGAGCGAACAGCTGCGTGGTGTTTAGCTGCCGGCCGGGTTAAACCACGACACACCTTTTACCCTAACATAATAATTCTGTGAAGGCATTAATGCTTGATTTAGAACTGAATACGTTGCCCCATAGCAATAAGAAATTTCACTTCCATTCCTCCCCTAGCTTCATTATAACCAGTGGAGGATCCGCTAGGGTAGATTCCCCAGGTCCCCGTTATTCCTGTTGAAATCAGGGGTCGATTACCCTAGGAAAAGGCTAGTCAATTTGTCCTCCGAAGCCAGGTCCAAACCGTTTTGTTTTATTTATTTATTTATTTATTTATTTTCATTACATTTCAGAGTTGGTCCAAAAATTCCATAGGGGTTTCTTTTAGACCTTGTTGGAAGCATATTCTCAATTCCCAATTCATCCAGGTTTTAGTATTTACTTTTTAGTATTTTACTTTTAGTATAACTGTTCATAATTTTCAGGATGATTCGGGTCTTAGTGGGGGTCGGTCAGGGGAATGCAATTGTCCACAGTTCCCTGAGCGGGTCCCATCGGCAATCTGAGCTCGCACATGAACTCAGGTTGTTTTAAGAGTTAACTGGTTTTCTGTTTCTGTGACAACTCTCTCGGACCGATCATGGTCCCTTTGCCCCAAAGGGCTAACACCCATGATTTTAAGATCTCTGCCTCGGGCAGAGGCAGAACTATTAACATTCCTACATCCTCTTTCCCTGCTCATTCAACTTCAAACACCTTTAACACTTTCAACAACCCTTTTAACACTTCCTTTATCTTTCTCCAGCCTGTACTTCTCTAATGCCATCATCAAAGGCTCAGTCAGGGGCCAACTTAATTCCCTACCTTTTCCCACCAAGATGCTGAAACATCAGTATACAACATTTCATCCTGTTCTGCTTCTCAAAAAACAACATTAACTGTAGCAAAATATTATAGTTTAAAGTTCCATTTAGGGGCCACTTTTCTCCACATTCCAGCTTATAAAGCGGCCACCACTGGTTATGATATTTTATCAATGTTTTCCTGTTCACGCTTCCACCGGCAGATCCTCCAATATCCTTCCAGTGACTTAAAACACATCCTAACACACTTTTCTTTAAAATTTCACTGCTTGTTTGCCCCCCCAGTTTCCAGTTTACACTTTCAGAATACACATGTTACTTACAAAAGCGTATCACAAAACGTATCACTCACAAAAATACGGGCACGCAATATCTTTCAGTAGCGATGCCACAAAACTACTATTACCAGCAATATTGCCAAAATCACAGTAACAATAGTCAGAGTCAAATTCCACATGCGATAAGTCAGAAAACCGAACTGTGTAACATCGTAACGATATCTTTCTTATAACAATGCCACGAACCTACTATTACCACCAGGAAAATAGCCAAAATCGCAGTAACAAGAACCAAAGTTAAATACCATACTCCATGAGTCAGAAAACCGAAATAGACAACACAATTCCAGATGGGCCTTAAAGCGAGCTCTTTCCTTAAGGTCCCCAAATATACTTATGGTGCTTACCACAAAGTATATACCAAATACTGCCTCGCAGAAGATCACCTTCTGACTTACAGACAGTTCCAGATACAGATGGACCCCAAGGTCCCCAGATATACTTGTGGTACTAACCACAAAGTATATACCAAATACTGTCCTGCAGAAGTCACCTTCCGACTTACTGGACAGTCCCAGATGACCGGTCTACCAGAAAACCAAACCAGAATAAAGAATATACTCACTTACAATGATGGGGTCCTTGTCTGCCTCCGCAGTGATCCGGTGAGTCGAGGAGTCCCTCCGGGAAATCCCGGGGGTACCCTAGGGAGTCCTGTCCCCAGCGGGTCCTGCGGTCCGGCAGAGAGGTCGTCCCATCTGGGGTGCCAGATTGATTCAAAGATCGAAGCCGAAATTCCTTTAAGTGGTATATTCTTTATTGCAGCGCTGGATGCACGGGGGATCTCTCCACCTATCGTGCATACCCAAAGCAGAAAGCAGTCTTGAATTTATACAATCAATCTATCAATATTCTACAAGCACCTATACATATGCATTACCTATCCCCGCCTTCCCTCGCTTCTCATGCTAATTAGCCTTTTGGCACCTTGCGCCTGCGCAGAGCCTTCCAAGAATTGTGGGCAGGGGTCTTTGGGACGTGGGCAGGGGTCTCTGGGAGGAAGACCCCGAGTCTTCCTCACAGTGTACTTTTCACCTTTGGTCAGGGATCTGCTGAATTGGCACGTTTCTTAATTGCGAGAGCTGGTTGTTGCCAATTCTTCCGTTTGTTGTATCTTTATAATGAATTCCAATGTCCAGTTTTGAGATTTATAGTCCTTACGTTTGTTTCTCTGTCCGTCTGCCGCTTCCTTATCATGAGTTTCAGTGTCTTGTTTTGAGATATACAGTCCATGTCTGGGGATTGTCCTTGCCTCCCCAATGCCTCCCCAATGCCTCCTTAATCAGGGGTCAGGGCCTGTGTCTAGCGGGCTGGGAACTGCTTGTACAATGTAGGAATCTGTTTCTGCAGGGTGGCTGGGAGCTGTTTGTACAACTTTGGGGCCAGCATCTGGGGGTGGCTGGGAGCTGCCTGTACACTGTAGGGGCCTGTGTTTGTGGGGGCCTTGGGGGCCTCCCTCGGGGGGGGGGGGGGAGGGTTGGGAGCTGCTTGTATAGGGTAGGGGGCCTGCCTGGCAGGGGTTGGGAGCTGGTTGTAGAATTTGGGGCCCTGTGTCTGGGGGGGGGGTTGGGGCCTGTGTCTCAGGGGTGTTGGGAACTGGTTGTACACCTTTGGGTCCTGTCTCTGGGGGGGGAGCTACTTGTACCCTTACCATAAGCCGTACTCTAACACATACTTCTACCAGTACCCTTACCCTTACCGTAACCCTTACCTTTACCCTTACTCTTACCCTTACCAAAGCATTACCCTTACCCTTAACGTAAGCCTAAACCTTAACCTTATCCTTACACTTACACTTACCGTAAACCTTACCCTTTCTGCTACACTTACCCTTAGCCTAAATCTAAACCTTACACTTACCCTAACCCTAACACTTACCCTTACCATTACCCATATACTTACTCTTACCCTAACCCTAAATCTTACCCAAACACTTACCCTGACCCTTACATTAACCCTAAACTGTACCCTAAAACTTACACTTACTCTTAACCTTAACCTTACGCTTAACCTTAACCTACTACTTACCCTTTCTTATCCGTCACCATACACCTAAAATTAACCCTAACCATTACCCTAACACTTACCCTTACCCTAACCCAAACCCTAATCCTAACTCTAAACCTTACCCTGACTTGTACACTTATCCTTATCCTTACACTTACCCTAACACTTACCCTTACACTTATCCTTATACATATAACTTACCCTTACCCTAAACCTTAACCTTAACCTAACTCTAACCCTAAACCTTACCTTAACCCTTACCCTGACCCTTACATTAACCCTTACCCTTACCCTAAAACTTACACTTACTCTTAACCTTAACCTTACCCTTAACCTTAACCTAATACTTACCCTTCCGTTTCCCTCACCCTAACCCTAAAATTAACCCTAACCATTACCCTAACACCTACCCTTACCCTAACCCTTACTCTAACCCTTACAATGACCCGTACCCTTACACATACACTTACACTTACTCTTACCCTAAACCTTACCCTTACCATAAGCCATATTCTAACAAATTCTACCCGTACCCTTACCCTTACCGTAATCCTTACCCTTTATGTTACCCTAAACCTTACCCTTACCCTAACACTTACCCTTATCGTAAACCTTACCCTTTCTGCTACATTTACCATTAGCCTAAATCTAAACCTTACACTTACCCTTACCTTAACCCAATACTTACCCTTACGTTTCCCTCACCCTAACCCTAAAATTAACCCTAACCATTATTCTAACACTTACCCTTACCCTAACCCTAACCCTTACTCTAACCCTTACCCTGATCCATACCCTTACACTCACCCTTACCCTTACGTTACCCTAACTCTTACCCATACCATAACCCATACCCTAACACATATTTTTACCCTTAACCTTACCGTTACCCTTACGCTTACTCTATCCGTTACCCTTACGCTTACCCTTAACATAAACCTTACCATTAATCTTACCCTTACGCTAACCCTTACCCTTACCCTATCCCTTACACTTATCCTTATCCATACCCTTAACCTTACCCCAACCCTTACCCTTAAGCTGAACCTAACCCTAAACCTTACCCCAAACCTTTCCCTGAACCTTACATTAACCCTAACCCTTAACCTAAACCTTACACTTACTCTTAACCTTAACCTTACCCTTAACCTTAAGCTAGTACTTAACCTTACATTTTTCTCACCCTAATCCTAAAATTAACCCTAACCATTACCCTAACACTTAACCGTTACACTTACCCTTATTCTATCCGTTACTCTTACACTTTCCCTTAACATAAACCTTACCCTTTACCTTACCCTTACCATAAGCCATACATCAACACTTACATGTACACTTACGCTTACACTTATCCTAGTAATTACTCGTACAATTACCCTTAACCTAACCATAAACATTAAGGATAAGCTTAAGGGTCACCCTTAAGGTTAACGTTATCCTAACACTTACACTTAAGTTCATGGTAAGGGTTAGAGTAAGGGTAAGTGTTAGGGTAATGGTTAGGCTAATTTTAGGTTTAGGGTGAGGGAAACGTAAGAGTAAGTATTAGGTTACAGCTAAGGTTAAGGTTAAGAGTAAGTGTAAGGTTTAGTGTAAGGATTAGGGTTAATGTAAGGGTCAAGGTAAGGGTTGGGGTAAAGGTTTAGGTAAAGGGTAAAAATATGTATATTCTAAGGGTGAGGGGTTAGGGTAATGGTTAGATTTTAGTTAGATTTAGGTAAGGGTGAGGGTTCGGGTAAGGTTTAGAATTAGGCAAAGGGTAAGTGTAGCAGAAAGGGTAAGGTTTAGGATAAGGGTAAGTGTTAGGATAAGGGTAAGGTTTAGGGTTAGCTTAATAGTAAGGTTAAGGGTAATTGCACGAGTAATTGCTAGGGTAAGTGCAAGCGTAAGTGTACATGTAAGTGTTGTTGTATGGCTTATGGTAAGGGTAAGGTCAAGGGTAAGGTTTATGTTAAGGGTAAGCGTAAGGGTAACGGATAGAGTAAGGGTAAGGGTAAGGTTAAGGGTAACGGTAAGGTTAAGGGTACAAATATGTGTTAGGGTATGGGTTATGGTATGGGTAAGAATTAGGGTGAGTATAAGGGTAAGGGTAAGGGTAAGGGTACAGGTCAGGGTAAGGGTTAGAGTAAGGGTTAGAGTTAGGGTAAGGTTAAGTGTTAGGGTAATGGTTAGGGTTCGTTTTAGGGTTAAAGTCAGGAAAACGTATGCGTAAGTATTAGGTGAATGTTAAGGGTAAGGTTAAGGTTAAGAGTAAGGGTAAGGTTTAGGGTAAGGGTTAGGGTTAATGTAAGGGTCAGGGTAAGGGTTGGGGTAAGGTTTAGGGTAAGGGTTAGGTTAAGGATAAGTGTTAGGGTAAGGGTAAGGTTAATGGTAACCGTAAGTGTAAAGGTAAGGGTTAGGGTAAGGGTAAGAATAAGGGTATGGGTAACGGTAAGGGTGAGGGTTAGGCTAAGGGTAAGTGTAAGGTTTAGATTTAGGCTAAGGGCAAGTGTAGCAGAAAGGGTAAGGTTTACGGTAAGGGTAAGTGTTAGGATAAGGGTAAGGTTTAGGGTTAGGTTAAGGGTAATGGTAAGGGTAACGGTAAGGGTAAGGGTAACGGTAAGGGTAAGGGTAACGGTAACGGTAAGGGTAAGGGTAACGGTAACGGTAAGGGTAAGGGTTACGGTAACGGTAAGGGTAAGGGTTACGGTAATGGTACGGTTACGGGTAGAAGTATGTGTTAGAGTATGGGTTATGGTAAGGGTAAGGGTTAGAGTAAGGGTTAGGGTAAGGGTAATGGTTAGGGTTAATTTTAGGGTTAGGGTGAGGGAAAAGTAAGGGTAAGTATTAGGTTAAGGTTAAGGGTAAGGTTAAGGTTAAGTTTTAGGGTTAGGGTTAATGTAAGGGTCAGGGTAAGGGTTCAGGTAAGGTTTAGGGTTAGGGTTAGGTTAAGGTTAAGTGTTAGGGTAAGGGTAAGGTAAATGGTAACCGTAAGTGTAAGGGTAAGGGTTAGGGTAAGGGGAAGAGTAAGGGGAAGGGGAAGGGGAAGTCTAAGGGTCCGGGTCCGGGTAAAAGTTAGAGTAAGGGTTAGGGTTAGGTAAGGATAAGTGTTCAGGTAATGGTTACGGTTAATTTTAGGGTTATGGTGAGGGAAAGGTAAGGGTATGTATTAGTTTAAGGGTAAGGTTAAAGGTAAGATTAAGTGTAAGGTTTAGGTTAAGGGTTAGGATTAGAGTAAGGGTTAGGGTAAGGGTTAGGGTTAATGTAAGGGTCAGGGTAAGGGTTGGGGTAAGGTTTAGGTCAAGGGTAAAAGTAAGTATAATGGTAAGGGTAAGGGTGAGGGTTAGGGTAAGGTTTAGAATTAGGCAAAGGATAAGTGTAGCAAAAAGGGTAAGGTTTAGGATAAGGGTAAGTGTTAGGATAAGGGTAAGGTTTAGGGTTAGCTTAATAGTAAGGTTAAGAGTAATTGTACGAGTAATTGCTAGGGTAAGTGCAAGCGTAAGTGTACATGTAAGAGTTGTTGTATGGCTTATGATAAGGGTGTGAGGAATGTTTTAACAATTCGTGTCCATAAAGAACAATTCTGTTTGAATCCTGTCTGCCTCTGGGCCCTGCACTGGCAATTTAATTCTTGAACCTCAGCTGCAGTGTGTCCCAGTCTCCCCCTCATTCTAGTCAATTTATCACTCCTTAAATTTATGAACCTGTTTGCTTTTGTTATTCCGGACTTCTATTTCTAACACTGCTATAGATGTGTCTGTGAATGGCTGGGGAAGAATGTTTTAATTACTCGTGAAGCTGTTTGTGTTTGATGTCTGGGAGTTTCAGAACAACTGATAACAACTAGTGACTGTTATGGGATACTATGCGGATCTTTGGTATCTGGTTAGGGGGGCCGAGAGATTAAGAGGAAGGAAAAAGAAGCTGAAGGACGGCTGGGAGACAAGTCTTGAAGAGAATGTTCTATAAACTTGGTATGGTGCCAAGTAAGTACAAAGGGGGAGAGGAAGACTACGAGCCTTCAGCATGAAAGACCCCTAGAGACCCCCAGAAGAGACCCCAGAGGAGACTGCGCATGCTCCAGTAGGAGGGACTGCACCCCGGAAGCTAATTTTAATAATCTATTTTTTTTAGAAGTAGTAATGAATATGTATTAGTCTAGGACCATAAAAATCAGCTGCTTGATGTAACTGGTGTGCGTCCTGGTGGAGCGGAGACTCCCGGTGCACCCAGCGCTGTTTGCTTACCTCTATTCCTTTATATTCTTTCATAGAAGACAGCAGAGATGCTTGTGGATACCGTCCAGTTGGATTCTGGATGAATACGACTGATTCGTAAGATACCGTCCGGTTGGGTAAAGGTGCGGTTGCTAGTGTTTGTGTGTGAGAGTGTAACTGAGACTTCTAAAGTCCGTGTGGAGGTCTTTTTGTTTTCTCACCAGTTCTAATCTCCTGTCGGGGGTGCTGGGCTGGTGAAGAGAGGGATACGTGGGTGGGTGATAGGTCCTAAACCCCCTGCAAGACACTCTCACTAGGGGCAACCAAGGACTGTGGGAATTGCCACTAGTAAAATTCCCGGATGGGTCAGATAAAATCGAAGACCAAGGACCAGAAAGGGAGCAAATTACCAGATATATGACCAAAAAGTCCATTACGAATAATGATTAGAAATTGGAACAATAGGGGCCCCAGAAAATTAAAGAGTAAATTAAAAATGATCCTGTATTATATGATAGAATGACCAAAAGAACTCTTAAGACCCCATGTATTTTGATCCACGGAGGACGGGGTCTGTCAGGCTTTGAACATTAATAGTAGAATACCCATGGATCCAGAAAAGAGCAAGCTGAAACATTGGAATTAGAAATTTGAGAGCAATTGATTAAGAATGAATATGTGCTACATTTGTGCCTGTGCTGCACTTATACCACCAGATAACAGGAGCCTCTCGGACCCCGAGAACCAGATCAAAAACAACCTCATGGTTCGGACTTTAATCAAGGGGTCTGAGATAAGGAGGACTGCTCACAAAGGGACAGCTTAGGAATATGTATATGTATAGGAATGTTCATGTATATGTAACTCTTTACTAGAGCAATTTGCCACGTTAGGCGTGCACGACTTTGGTGGGACTACCCGCCCCGTGCTGCATGGAACCGAGTAAACATACCTACTTTACAATCTTACTGATTGTGGAGTCAGCTTTCTGTGAGTCATTTTGGTGAGCCAGGCAGGAGACACTCTGCTCGGCTGCGGGATCGACTGCAGCGCGGACGCCCCTAGGTGCACCCTGAGCGTTTTTGCTCGGAGGGGACTCCACTCTCAGCTGCTCACCTCAGGAGCAAAGATCTCCTGAAACTGCAGACAAACGGTATGTTTTCAGCTGCTGGAGGGATACTAACTGGAGTGTTAATAATTGTATGTGTTTTTATGTATGTATTTTGTGTTGACATTTTGTATATTGTAATATTTGCATATTGTATGTATTTTGTGTTGAAAGTATTTGTGTAAATGTAAGGGTTTGAAACAAAGTGTTACAAGTCACTTCACGAAGAACACAGTCAGAGACAATACTTGTTTGGTTGGTTATCATTCTAAATTATATTCCTGTGGTATGAATGAGATGTGCTGGAGGCCTCCGTGTGCGATTGTGCTGTGTGAGTGAGACGCAGCGTTGCTGCAAAGCGAGTGCAGAGTTCCGATCCGTTGTTCCGTACTCTCCACAAGGGGAGTGGGCAGAGACGAACGAAGTGCTTGACAGACTGAAAAGAAGTGCTGTTTTATCCAAGTTTTGAGTGGTGGTGCCCAGTGTATCTTGTGTATCTTGTGTATCCTATTTTTGCTCTTAAATGTTTTGACTGTGACAAGAAAAAGGCAGGAGCATGATATGACATGCTTTCTGCAACATATGAGGCCTGCACAGGCCGAGACCTGGACTCGCTGAGACCTGAACAGGCCGAGAGACCGGAGCGGTGCCGAGAGACTGGAGTGGCGCTGGGAGACCCGAGACACTACGGAGGGACTACCACTGGACGGAGAGAGCCCTGAGAGACGCTGCAGAGCCACGGACAGCTCTGAGAGACACAGAATAGACCGGACAGAAGCCGGAAAACGCGGGGAATTGAAGTAATTGCGGGACATCCAAGATCGAGTTGCTACGGGAGACCAGAGGCGTCAGTGGACACCGGTAGCCGACCCTCACCGTGTGGCCAGTCGGCACAGAGCAGAGGGGCGGACATCAGGACCCTGCAGCCTGTCTGACGTAACCATGGAGGCAGCGGCAGCAGCGGCTGTGCTGCTTCACTCTAGCATTCTTTTTATAAAAGGTTTATCTTGCAATGCAAAAAAGACTATTAGTCCCCAGATCGGTGTTATAACTGTTACTAATGACGACTAAGCTCTATTGCAGGGCAGGAGTGCAGAGACGCAGATTACACTGCCAAATGACCACCAGCAGGCTCTTTCACAAACCTAAGGTTGCAGCTGGCACTGCCTGCAGCCATATAGCAGACGTTACACTCTCTTTCCTAACTAGTAATCATGTGTCTCATCCATTTGTGGTGAATGGTCAGTGGCAAAAAGAAAAGGAGGATGCCACTGACACTAACAGCATGGGTAATAGGAGTAGTATAAGTGACACAGGTGATGGTGCGAGGCGAGGCGCTCTGCCTGCTGCTCGCCTTCGCCTGACTGTGCACTGCTGCCGACGGTGCTAGAGTAAAATGTGAAGACTGCTCAGATGGCAGTGATGAGAGTGTTTGTGTGAAGAAGATGTGTGAAGAAGATGTGTGCTGAATCTGACTTTGTGTGCAACGGTGGTCAGTGTGTGCCAAACAGATGGCAGTGTGATGGGGATCTGGATTGTGAAGATGGGTCTGATGAAAGTGCTGAGCTGTGTCATATGAGAACAGTGTCATGGAAATGTGATGGTGAAAAAGACTGTGACAGTGGAGAAGATGAAGAGAATTGTGGCGATGTGATAGAGATCCTTACTGTAAGGATGGAAGAGATGAAATTAACTGCCCTTCCTGGACCTGTAGGCCAGACCAGTTCAGATGTGAACTGTGTCCATGGGAGTAGGCAGTGCAGTGGTGTGAGAGACTGTCTGGATGGCACTGATGAAGCAAACTGTAACAATGTTATTCAGTGCTCTGGACCTGGCAAATTCAAGTGCAGAAGTGGAGAATACATAGATATCAATAAAGTGTGTAACCAGCAGAGAGACTGCAAGGACTGGGGTGATGAGCCCCTGAAGGAATGCAACATAAATGAATGTGACTGTCCAGCTGTGAAACTGTGGAGATAGTGATGAATGCCAAAACCCTGTAGTCAAATCTGTATCAACCTGAAAGGCTATCAGATGAATCCTGCTACAGGAACCTGGAAAGGGCCATACGGCAAAGCAAATTAAATAACTGTTATTTAACTTGTCAGAAGATAAAAAATAAAGTGTTTCAACAAGCAGCCACGGGAGGGAAGAATCACTGAACCCTCGATGTGAGGGACTGTACCTTGTTTTACTGACTACTGAAACAGCTGTGAGAACTGCAGAAAGGGACCCACGCATCCAGAATAAAAGGACCAGTAACTACTGAAACTTGGAGGGTTGAGTCCGCTCCTGGGAAACTGAAACTCAAGCTAAGGGAGAATTAATATTCTGGCAACGAGGCTCTGCATGAATCAAGGATGCCAAATAAAAAGGACAAGCCTAAAGGGAGAAAAGGGAGAAGGCAAGACTGGGGCAGGACCCTCCACTGTGGTGTGTATGGTCTACCGAGGGAGGCAACCCCTATCGGTATTGACTGCCGAATGAGAGGGCCTCGACCGGACTTCTCCCACACTAAGATCAGGTTGTCCCGAGAAAATAACATAAAAAACCTCTTTTTTAAACCTATATAAAATTGTGATTCGTTTTACAGGAGCTGGATCACCCTGACAGGCCGAACGGTAACACAAGCCTGAATCGACCCTGAAGGCGTTTGCCTATTATGATCCAGCTACATGGGCAGAAGACAGATCCTGGGGCTATAGGACCTCAGTATATATACTTAATAGAATAATTAGGTTATTAGCTGTAATAGAAATAGTTATAAATGATGAGAACTGATCTAAATGAGTTATAAAGATGAGAACTGCTTTGTATCAAAATTGCCTAGCTTTGGATTGTTTGCTAGCACAAGAAGGAGAAGTCTGTGGAAAATTTAACTTTAGTAATTACTGTTTAAAGATTGATGAAAAGGTGTTTCTTCCTAGTAACTGATAGAATGTTATGTTCTGGTTTAGGATGAGAAGAATGTTAATAATATGCTGATGTTTTAATTGTTTTTAATTGTTACAGAGCAGTGCTTACACCAAGCCAAGGACCAAGCCAAATTCAGCTTCTCACTGTCCTGCCAGCAGGCAGGCTGGGAGGAGGGCCGGACTGCTCGGGGTTAGGTTGGGCATCGGACAGCAGGTGGTGAGCAATTGCATTGTGCATCACTTGTTTCGTACACATTATTACTAGTAGTACTATTATCATCATTATTGTTATTATCTTCTTGTTTTTAACTCAACTCACAGGCTTCACTTTCCCATTTCTCTCTCCCATCCCAGAGAAGGAGGGGGGAGGTGAGCGAGCAAACACAAACCTGGAAGGATATGGAATGGGATTTATTTTCATGGCTGCCTGGTGGACCATGGGTCAAAAGAGTGTTATTTTTATTGTTATGTGGTGTAATTACGTTATTATTTGTACCTTGTATGATACCTTGTCTTACATTATTAATACACCGGGTGATAAATAGTACATTTGTAATAACTTCATTAAAAAAAGAAGGGAATATGTCAATTATGATGCTTAAGAATTGGACCCTCCAAGAACAAACTGATGAAATCCAATTATTAATAACAGAAGAGACACGAATTGGGGATGTTAAAAAGAAGATAAGGGATTGTGAGGAATGTTTTAACAATTCGTGTCCATAAAGAACAATTCTGTTTGAATCCTGTCTGCCTCTGGGCCCTGCACTGGCAATTTAATTCTTGAACCTCAGCTGCAGTGTGTCCCAGTCTCCCCCTCATTCTAGTCAATTTATCACTCCTTAAATTTATGAACCTGTTTGCTTTTGTTATTCCGGACTTCTATTTCTAACACTGCTATAGATGTGTCTGTGAATGGCTGGGGAAGAATGTTTTAATTACTCGTGAAGCTGTTTGTGTTTGATGTCTGGGAGTTTCAGAACAACTGATAACAACTAGTGACTGTTATGGGATACTATGCGGATCTTTGGTATCTGGTTAGGGGGGCCGAGAGATTAAGAGGAAGGAAAAAGAAGCTGAAGGACGGCTGGGAGACAAGTCTTGAAGAGAATGTTCTATAAACTTGGTATGGTGCCAAGTAAGTACAAAGGGGGAGAGGAAGACTACGAGCCTTCAGCATGAAAGACCCCTAGAGACCCCCAGAAGAGACCCCAGAGGAGACTGCGCATGCTCCAGTAGGAGGGACTGCACCCCAGAAGCTAATTTTAATAATCTATTTTTTTTAGAAGTAGTAATGAATATGAATTAGTCTAGGAGCATAAAAATCAGCTGCTTGATGTAACTGGTGTGCGTCCTGGTGGAGCGGAGACTCCCGGTGCACCCAGCGCTGTTTGCTTACCTCTATTCCTTTATATTCTTTCAATAAATCCTATTTTTTTATTTTATCCTAATTTGAATCCTGAGCCATTTATAACAAGGGTTAGGTTAACTTTAAGGTTTATGTTAAGTGTAAGTGTAAGGGTAACGGAGACAGTAAAGGTAAGGGTAAGGGGAATGGTAAAGTTAAGGCTACAAGTACGTGTTAGGATATGGGTTATGGTAAGGGTAAGGGTTAGGGTAAGGGTAAGTGTTAGGGTAATGGTTAGGGTTAATTTTAGGGTTAGGGTGAGGGAAACATAAGGGTAAGTGTTAGGGTAATAGTTAAGGGTAAGGTTAAGGTTAAGAGTAAGTGTAACTTTTAGGGTAAGGGTTAGGGTTAATGTAAGGGTCAGGGTAAGGGCTGGGGTAAGGTTTAGGGTTAGGGTTAGGTTAAGGGTAAGGATTAGGGTAAGGGTAAGGGTATGGATAAGGATAAGTGTAAGTGTTAGGGTAAGGGTAATGTTAAAGGTAACAGTAAGTGTAAGGAGAAGGGTTAGGGTAAGGGTAAGAGTAAGGGTATTGGCAACAGTAAGGGTGAGGGTTACAGTAAGGGTAAGTGTAAGGTTTAGATTTAGGCTAAGGGTAAGTGTAGCAGAAAGGGTAAGGTTTACTGTAAGGTTTAATGTTTCAGCTTAGGTTAAGGGTAAGGGTAAGGGTAAGGGTAATTGTACGAGTAATTGCTAGGGTAAGTGTAAGCGTAAGTGTACATGTAAGTGTTGTTGTAGGGCTTATGGTAAGGGTAAGGTCAAGGGTAAGGTTTATGTTAAGGGTAAGCGTAAGGGTAACGGATAGAGTAAGGGTAAGGGTAAGGTTAAGGGTAACGGTAAGGTTAAGGGTACAAATATGTGTTAGGGTATGGGTTATGGTATGGGTAAGAATTAGGGTAAGTATAAGGGTAAGGGTAAGTGTAAGGGTACAGGTCAGGGTAAGGGTTAGAGTAAGGGTTAGGGTTAGGGTTAGGGTAAGTGTAAGGGTTAGGGTAAGGGTTAGTTTTAGGGTTAAAGTCAGGAAAATGTATGCGTAAGTATTAAGTTAATGTTAAGGGTAAGGTTAAGGTTAAAAGTAAGTGTAAGGTTTAGGGTAGAGGTTAGGGTTAATGTAAGGGTCAGGATAAGGGTTGGGGTAAGGTTTAGGGTAAGGGTTAGGTTAAGGATAAGTGTTAGGGTAAGGGTAAGGTTAATGGTAACCGTAGGGTTACGGTAAGGGTAAGAATAAGGGTATGGGTAATGGTAAGGGCGAGGGTTAGGCTAAGGGTAAGTGTAAGGTTTAGATTTAGGCTAAGGGTAAGTGTAGCAGAAAGGGTAAGGTTTATGGTAAGGGTAAGTGTTAGGATAAGGGTAAGGTTTAGGGTTAGGTTAAGGGTAAGGGATAGGGTAAGGGTAAGGGTTACGGTAACGGTAAGGGTAAGGGTTACGGTAAGGGTACGGGTACGGGTAGAAGTATGTGTTAGAGTATGGGTTATGGTAAGGGTAAGGGTTAGGGTAAGGGTAAGTGTTGGGGTAATGGTTAGGGTTAATTTTAGGGTTAGGGTGAGGGAAAAGTAAGGGTAAGTATTAGGTTAAGGTTAAGGGTAAGGTTAAGGTTAAGTTTTAGGGTTAGGGTTAATGTAAGGGTCAGGGTAAGGGTTCAGGTAAGGTTTAGGGTTAGGGTTAGGTTAAGGTTAAGTGTTAGGGTAAGCGGAAGTTGTATGGATAAGGATTAGTGTAAGGGATAGGGTAAGGGTAAGTGTTCGGGTAAGGGTAAGGTTAATGGTAACCGTAAGTGTAAGGGTAAGGGTTAGGGTAAGGAGAAGAGTAAGGGTAAGGGTAGGGGAAGTCTAAGGTTATGGGTCAGGGTTAAAAGTTAGAGTAAGGGTTAGGGTTAGGGTTAGGTAAGGATAAGTGTTAGGGTAATGGTTACGGTTAATTTTAGGGTTATGTTGAGGGAACATAGCAACAGTGCGCGCAGTCGCAGAATATACCAGGATGTGCTGAGTAATCCCAGAATTAGCAAGGTATAAAAAGGGACCCTGGCAGGGGTGAGGTGCGTGCCATTGGCGGAGCTGAGACTCCCCGGCTGCCCAGTGCTGTTTTGCTTGATGTTTGCTTACTCAATAAATTCCTTTCTATGATTAATACAATGCTCTCTGAAAATTAATTAAGGGGGCAACTTATAACACTTTGGACGCTCAAAACCCAAACCCAAAAACTTTGGACGCTCAAAACCCTATCCCGAAAACAGGACGCTCAAAGCCCTAACCCAAAAACATTAGGATGCTCCAAGCCCTAACCCAAAAACATTCGGACGCTCAAAACCAAAACCCAAAACATCAAGATGCTCCAAACCCTATCCGGAAAACATTAGGAAGCTCAAAGACCTATCCCAAATACTTAGGACGCTCAAAACCCTATCCTGGAAACACTGAGATGCTCAGAACCCTATCCTCAAAATTTAGGACGCTCCAAACCCTAACCCAAAAACATTAGGACGCTCAAAGCCCCAACCCAAAACATTAGGACGCTCCAAACCCTATCCTGGAAACATTAAGATGCTCAAAACCCTATCCTGAAAACTGAGGATGCTCATTACCCAGACCCAAAATATTAAGATGCTCAAAACCCTAACCCAACTACTTAGGATGCTTGAAAGCCAATCCCAAAAAATTAGGGCACACAAAAGCCTAACCCCCAAAATTAAGATGCTCAAAATCCAAACCCCCAAAATTAGGATACTCAAAACCCTGGACCTGGAGAACCTAACCTGAAAAAACAAAACAAACAAAAAAAAAAGATCTTAAAACCCTAACCGTAAATAACTGACTAAAAATAAAACATTAAGACTCTAACCCTAAAAAACATATCAACACTACAACCCAAAAAACTCTAATACCCTAACACGCTAACCCTGAAACCCTTAAAACCCTAACCCCCAAATCCTTAAAACCCTAACCGTTAAAACTCCAACCCTAAAAACCTTAAAATCCTAAACATAAACCCTGAAACCCCTTACCCTGAAACCCAACCCTAGTGCCCAATCCCTGAAACCTTAAAACCCTGAATCAATCTGTAGCAAATAGCATAGGCTGAGTCGAGGATCTCAGTACAGTAGCATTATTATTCGAGATTACAATGGCGGGTGTCCCACAAGCAGGAGGGTGCCTACTAATTCCATACACAGTTTATACACTTTTTTTTTCTGCCGAGGACCGGGACCCTCCTGACCCTCCCCTGTTTCCCCTTTAACTGTGCTATTCAAGGTTCATAATCTAGCTGGTGCTTCACAGAAAATACACAGCTGCTGGCCTGTTACAAGTCACATTTCTTTTGAGGTTTTTACTCTTTGAGGTGGTAATGTTTCTTACGCTGTGATTTCCACCTAATTGCTGTAAGGATTCTGGTTGTCTGCGTTTTACAAGCTTGTCTGTTATAATAAATAAAAGTCCCAAATAGGATTACAATCAAAGTTTACAATTCACTGAATGAATAGAGGTAAGCAAACAGTGCTGGGTACGCCGGGAGTCTCTGCTCCACCAAGACGCGCACCAGTTATACACCAGTTACCTCCCTTAAGGGATATAGAGAAGCCCTCTCAGATACTTCCGTCCTGCTTCTCCTGCATGCGGCCGGAGGTCGGTCTAATTCTGGTGCTGTTGGTGGTGGAAGCTGGGGCAACGGTGGTACTGGTGGCGATACCACAGCCACCGGAGGGGGAGCCGCCGGGAGTGGATTGTTAGGATATGGAGGTGGTAGCTTATCCAACGGCTCACGTTTATCTTCTTTTTCTTTTTCATGTTCTTCTTGTTCTTCAAATTTCTTACCTGCTTTTAGTGTAAATATTGAGGCTGGAAAAGGACGTGAAGTCCTCCTGATCCATAATCCTGCATAATCACTTTCTTCCTGGCTAAAAGCTTCCTTTGAATTAACATGGATATTTAAGGCCTGGCAAATCCAGTCTTTGAAGGATCCAAAAACAGGCCAAAAGACATGTAGTCTTAAAGGCTCCTTTGGCCATTCTGTCACACAATACTGGACCATTTTTAATTTACTTTTTCCTTTTCTGGGGTCCCTATCATTCCAATTTCGAATCGTTATTCCTAATGGACTTTCTGGTGGTATGACTGGTAATTTGCTCCCTTTCTTCTGGTCTCTGGTCTTCGATTTTGTCTGACCCATCTAGGAATTTTACTCTGGCAATTCCCACAGCCCTTGGTTACCTTAGTAAGAGTGTCTTGCAGGGGGTCGAGGACCTATCACACACCCACAAATCCTATAGGAATCCCTTCGGTCCTTCACCGGCCAAGTCCCTCGCGGGAGATTGGAACCGCGGTTAGAAGACCTCCACAATCGCTTCGGAACTAAGTTCCATCTCAGTCACACTCTTACACACACAGGCAACCGAACCCCACCCAACCGAACGGTATACGCTTTAAATGCTTACGACTCCGTCATCTTCGTTCGGATCTTCACACACACAATTATGGGCAAAATATAGTGCTGCAGCTGGCAAGGGAGCTGAAAAAAAGAATCAGAAACTTTGCTTACCTTTATTCAGGTTCAAGATGCCATTAGTTCCGACCTGACTCAAACAGCAGCCACCAAATGGTGGGGGTGCCTCTCCTAGATCAAACCAGAAATCAGGAACCAAAGCCCTCCCGGACGAGCGCCTGCTTGTAATAAATGACTGGGTCCCAAATAGGATTGCAATTGAAATTTACAATTTATTAATTGAATAGAGGTAAGCAAGCAGCGCTGGGTGCGCCAGGAGTCTCTGCTCCACCAAGACACACACAAGTTACATCAGGCGGCTGGATTTTATGCTGCTAGGCTAATACATATTCATTACTACTTCTACAAAAGGCAGGGTTATTCTAATTAGTTCCCAGAATCCAAACCCTCCCACTGGTGCAGGCGTTATCAGTCTCCGGTGGTCCCTCTGGGGGCCGCTCGTACTGAAGGCTCGTAGTCTTCCTCCCAGGCTTTTCTCTTGTCCATCTCCTTTGTCCATCTTGGCTGGATGGCAGACACTTGCATAGTGTCCCATGCAACAGTTGTAATAGTTAGCAGTTATTCTGAAACCCCTTTGTTCTCTTATCCCCTATTGACCCGAATTGCTGGACCATTCCTTTGCAAGATACAAGAACTATATATATTAACCACTCTGGTTTTCTCAGACTTTTCATCATATCATGCGGCCCTAGCATTGTTCCATATTGACACGAATCAGATGAACTCATTTCACACTGTTAAGCTGTCTTATCACTGCAAGCATATCTCAATACCACCTTCCTTCCCTCTACAGGATGTAACTGCGCAAAAACAACATTTTTATTCCCACAACCTTGATCCCCTTACCCTGAAATCCTTATTCCCCTTAAACCTAACAACTCTAACCACAACCCTAACCCTTATTATCAACCCCCTAACGCTAATGACACTGACCTTAATCCAAACCCCAAACTGCCCCTAACCCCAGACAACCAACAACGAAACACACACACACAAAGATGGAAACTACAAAAAAGGCAAAACCCACGATACAGGCCCCAAATCACAAATACGCAACCAAAATGCTACAGAAAAGCCCCAGATGCAGGCCCCAAATGCTACTGCTAGGCCTCAAAAGCTCAAGATGCATCCCAAAGCAAAAATGCAGGCCCCAAACGTTACAGAAAAGCCCCCAAACCCAGGCTGCACAAGTCTACAAGCAGGCCCCAAACTGCCAACAGAAGCAGGCACCAACCACACCCAGATGCAGACCCCAACTGCCCACAAGCAGCTCCTACCCCACCACCCCCTCCCAAGAACTGGACTCCACCCAGACACTGGCCCAAGACCCGGACCCGACCCCCGCCAACCTCCCTACCCTCCCTCCGACACAGGTGTACAAGCAGCTCACAACCCGCCCCTTCAGAGACCGGTCCCACTCCCCCCACCCCCCTCAAGACATGGGATGCGGAGGTGTACAACCAACTCCCAACTCCCTCCCACTCAAAGGGAGGCCCCAAAGACCCCCAAATGGAGGCTCCTAGAGTGAACAAACAGCTCCCAACTTCCCCAGGCACAGGCCCCCCCCCCCCCCCCCAAACACAGGCCACAAAGGTGTAGAAACAGCCCAGACCCCCCTCCAAGACCATGGCCCCTATAGTGTACAAGCAGCTCCCAACCACCCACAGATGCAGGCCCCAACCCTTCTCAAAAGGGAGGCACCTAGAATGCATGAGCAACTCCCAACCAGCCTAAACATAGGTCCAAAAGTGCACAAGCAGCTCCCAACCCCCCTCAAATACAGACCCCAAAAGTGTACAAGTAGCTCCCCCCCTGAGACAGGACCCAAAGGTGTACAACCAGTTCCCAACACCCCTGAGACACAAGCCCCAACCCCCTCCCCAGACACAGGGACCCAAATTCTACAAGCAGCTCCCAACCCCTGCCAGGCAGGCCCCCTACCCTATACAAGCAGCTCCCAACCCTCCCCCCCCCCCCCGAGGGAGGCCCCCAAGCCCCCCACAAACACAGGCCCCTACAGTGTACAGGCAGCTCCCAGCCACCCCCAGATGCTGGCCCCAAAGTTGTACAAACAGCTCCCAGCCACCCTGCAGAAACAGATTCCTACATTGTACAAGCAGTTCCCAGCCCGCTAGACACAGGCCCTGACCCCCCCCACATGCAGGCCCCAAAGGTGTACAAGCAGCTCCCACCCCTCCCCCAGACGCAGGTCCCAAGCCCCCCCACCCAAACACAGGCCCCTACAACCAGCACCCAACCCCCTACCCCCGATGCCAGGCCCAAAGGTGTAGAAGCAGCTCCAAACCTCCTCCCTCAACCCAGGCTCCAACAGTGTACAAGCACCTCCCAACCAACCCTCCCCTTCCCCCCCCCCCCCCCCCCGCCCCCCGACACAGGCTCCAAAGGAATACAAAGAGCTCCCACCCCTCCCCCAGATGCTGGTCTCAACCCCCCCCCGCCCCCAGAAGCAGGCCCCAAAGGTGTAGAGTCAGCTCCCAGCCCCCTCAATGCCGGCCCCAAGGGTCTACAAGCAGCTCCCCCCTTGCCCCCAGATACCGGCCCCCAGACACAGACCCCAAAAGCCTAATCACAGGCCCTGAACTCTAGAGGCAGGCTCCAAAACCCAGGACAAAGCCCCAGTGGTTCGAGACAGGGCCCAAATCCCAGACACAGGCCCCAAACGCTAAACATATGCCAAAAAAAGTATTAGTGCTGGTGCCAAATGTTACAGACAGGCCCAAAAGCCCGAGATGCTCAAGGCTGAGACGTAACTTGGCTTTCTGAATTACTGGAAAGCAGCTTTCATTCTCAGATAATTGTGTGCAGGCTAGATAGGATGGGGCTTCAGGCACCTCTTCACCTGAGGAAACACACTGCCATCAGGCACCGCTGTGCAAGACAAGCTTGTTCTGCTAGAACACCCTACTCAGATGCACTGTGGCATTCAAGTGAACTGCTTTCATGCAAATATAACGACTGATGTTACAACCCACCTTGCCTGTGGCACCTGATGAACAGAAGAGTAAGCCACCGCAGCGCTTCAAAACCATCCCTGCACGTGCCGCTCCTTGTCGCTCTCTGGCCTTATCTCATATCCTTATCCACTTCTGTGGAGAGCCTGCCACGGCACCTGCAAAGCAAGACGGACACCTTTCATAGTCACCTTGTGCTACTTGGTCGTTCTGCTCCAACCCAGCTCATGACCAGCCCCTCTTCTTACACAGCTCTTCAGAGTGCAGTTTGCTCCTTTGAGCCTGTGCGAGACACCTGTGAAAGAAAAAGAAACGCATAGGCCGATGCAGCATCCAAAGACACAGCACAACTAGGTAAGTTACTCTCATCTGCTCCCTTACCTCTGCCGCTTACCAGCCCCCGAGGCAGATGCTTCAATCTACCCTCTTCAAACAGCTACAACACCTCTAAAAGACAAAGAGGGGATGCCTAGAGGAACAGTGAGACCTACAACACAACAACTGCTACATCTGTTCCTCACTCACCTTGCCAGAGGCAGCTCTGCGTGTGACATCCCAGGTTGTACACTGCGTTACCTAACCCTTACCGTAACCCTTACCCTAAACCTTCTCACCCTTACCATTACCCAAATCCTTACCTTTACCTTTTCCTTACCCTTACTCTTTCCTTTAACCATAACCTTACCCTTACCCTATACCTTACTCCAACCCTTCCCCTTACCTTCCCCTTCCCCTTACACTTAACCTAACCCTTACCCTTCTGCTTCCCCTAAAACATATCCTAACACATTCCCTTACCCTTACACTTACCCTAACCCTTTCTATTACCCTTACACTTACTCTTGCCCTAATCCTTGCTTGCACCCTTACACTTATCCTAACCCTTACCCTTACCCATACTCAAACCCTTACTCTAACCCTTACCCTGACCCGTACCCTTACCCTTACCCTTAACCTAAGCCTAAACCTTAAACCTTACTTTAAAGCTTACCCTTTCTGCTACACTTACCCTTAGCCGAAATCTAAACCTTACACTTACCCTTAGCCTAACCCTCACCCTTACCCTTACCCATACCCTTATTCTTACCCTTACCGTAACCCTTACCTTTACACTTACGGTTACCATTAACCTTACCCTTACCCTAACATTTATCCTTAACCTAACCCTTACCCTAAACCTTACCCCAACCCTTACCCTGACCCTTACATTAACCCTAACCCTTACCCTAAAACTTACACTTACTCTTAACCTTAACCTTACCCTTAACATTCACCTAATACTTACGCATACGTTTTCCTGACTTTAACCCTAAAACTAACCCTAACCATTACCCTAACATTTAACCTTACCCTAACCCTAACCCTTACTCTAACCCTTACCCTGACCTGTACCCTTACCCTTATACTTACCCTAATTCTTACCCATACCCTAACACATATTTGTACCCTTAACCTTACCGTTACCCTTAACCTTACCCTTACCCTTACTCTATCCGTTACCCTTACGCTTACCCTTAACATAAACCTTACCCTTGACCTTACCCTTACCATAAGCCATACAACAACACTTACATGTACACTTACGCTTGCACTTACCCTAGCAATTACTCGTACAATTACCCTTAACCTTACTATTAAGCTAACCCTAAACCTTACCCTTATCCTAACACTTACCCTTATCCTAAACCTTACCCTTTCTGCTACACTTACCCTTTGCCTAATTCTAAACCTTACCCGAACCCTCACCCTTACCTAAATCTAACTAAAATCTAACCATTACCCTAACCCCTCACCCTTAGAATATACATATTTTTACCCTTTACCTAAACCTTTACCCCAACCCTTACCTTGACCCTTACATTAACCCTAATCCTTACACTAAACCTTAAACTTACTCTTAACCTAAACCTTAGCTGTAACCTAATACTTACTCTTACGTTTCCCTCACCCTAACCCTAAAATTAACCCTAACCATTACCCTAACACTTACCCTTACCCTAACCCTTACTCTAACCCTTACAATTACCCGTACTTTTACACATACCCTTACACTTACCCTTACTCTTAAACTTACACTAACCCTTACCCTTAACTAAATCTAACCCTTACACTAAACATCATCCTTACCCTTACCATTATCCCTTCTCTTACCCTTATCCTAAACATTTCCCAAACCCTTACCCTTACATTAAACCTAACCCTTACCATAACTCTTAACCTTATCCTTAAACTTAACCTAATACCCTTCCGTTTCCCTCACCCTAAACCTAAAATTAGCCTAACCATTACCCTAACACTTACCCTTACTCTAACCCTTACCATGAACTTAAGTGTAAGTGTTAGGATAACGTTAACCTTAAGGGTGACCCTTAAGCTTATCCTTAATGTTTATGGTTAGGTTAAGGGTAATTGTACGAGTAATTACTAGGATAAGTGTAAGCGTAAGTGTACATGTAAGTGTTGATGTATGGCTTATGGTAAGGGTAAGGTAAAGGGTAAGGTTTATGTTAAGGGAAAGTGTAAGAGTAACGGATAGAATAAGGGTAAGTGTAACGGTTAAGTGTTAGGGTAATGGTTAGGGTTAATTTTAGGATTAGGGTGAGAAAAATGTAAGGTTAAGTACTAGCTTAAGGTTAAGGGTAAGGTTAAGGTTAAGAGTAAGTGTAAGGTTTAGGTTAAGGGTTAGGGTTAATGTAAGGTTCAGGGAAAGGTTTGGGGTAAGGTTTAGGGTTAGGTTCAGCTTAAGGGTAAGGGTTGGGGTAAGGTTAAGGGTATGGATAAGGGTAAGTGTAAGGGATAGGGTAAGGGTAAGGGTTAGCGTAAGGGTAAGATTAATGGTAAGGTTTATGTTAAGGGTAAGTGTAAGGGTAACGGATAGAGTAAGCGTAAGGGTAACGGTAAGGTTAAGGGTAAAAATATGTGTTAGGGTATGGGTTATGGTATGGGTAAGAGTTAGGGTAATGTAAGGGTAAGGGTGAGTGTAAGGGTATGGGTCAGGGTAAGGGTTAGAGTAAGGGTTAGGGTTAGGGTAAGGGTAAGTGTTAGAATAATGGTTAGGGTTAATTTTAGGGTTAGGGTGAGGGAAACGTAAGGGTAAGTATTGGGTTAAGGTAAGGGTAAGTGTAAGGTTTAGATTTAGGCTAATGGTAAATGTAGCAGAAAGGGTAAGGTTTACGATAAGGGTAAGTGTTAGGGTAAGGGTAAGGTTTAGGGTAACATAAAGGGTAAGGATTACGGTAAGGGTAAGGGTACGGGTAGAATTTGTTAGACTATGGCTTATGGTAAGGGTAAGGTTTAGGGTAAGAGTAAGTGTAAGTGTATGTGTAAGGGTACGGGTCATTGTAAGGGTTAGAGTAAGGGTTAGGGTAAGGGTAGGTGTTAGGGTAATAGTTAGGGTTAATTTTAGGGTTAGGTTGAGGGAAACGGAAGGGTAAGTATTAGGTTAAGGTTAAGGGTAAGGTTAAGGTTAAGGTTAAGTGTAAGTTTTAGGGTAAGGGTAAGGGTTAATGTAAGGGTCAGGGTAAGGGTTAAGGTAAGGTTTAGGGTTAGAGTTAGGTTAAGGTTAAGGTTTAGGGTAAGGGTAAGTTATATGTATAAGGATAAGTGTAAGGGTAAGTGTTAGGGTAAGTGTAAGGATAAGGATAAGTGTACAAGTCAGGGTAAGGTTTAGAGTTAGGATTAGGGTTTGGGTTAGGGTAAGGGTAAGTGTTAGGGTAATGGTTAGGGTTAATTTTAGGTGTATGGTGACGGATAAGAAAGGGTAAGTAGTAGGTTAAGGTTAAGCGTAAGGTTAAGGTTAAGAGTAAGTGTAAGTTTTAGGGTACGGTTTAGGGTTAATGTAAGGGTCAGGGGAAGTGTTTGAGTAAGATTTAGGGTTAGGGTAAGAGTAAGTATATGGGTAATGGTAAGGGTAAGTGTTAGGGTTAGGGTAAGTGTAAGGTTTAGATTTAGGCTAAGGGTAAGTGTAGCAGAAAGGGTAAGGTTTACGGTAAGTGTAAGTGTAAGGATAAGGTTAAGGTTTAGGCTTACGTTAAGGGTAAGGGTAATGCTTTGGTAAGGGTAAGAGTAAGGGTAAAGGTAAGGGTTACGGTAAGGGTAAGGGTACTGGTAGAAGTATGTGTTAGAGTACGGCTTATGGTAAGGGTACAAGTAGCTCCCCCCCCAGAGACAGGACCCAAAGGTGTACAACCAGTTCCCAACACCCCTGAGACACAGGCCCCAACCCCCCCCCCAGACACAGGGCCCCAAATTCTACAACCAGCTCCCAACCCCTGCCAGGCAGGCCCCCTACCCTATACAAGCAGCTCCCAACCCTCCCCCCCCCCCCCCGAGGGAGGCCCCCAAGGCCCCCACAAACACAGGCCCCTACAGTGTACAGGCAGCTCCCAGCCACCCCCAGATGCTGGCCCCAAAGTTGTACAAACAGCTCCCAGCCACCCTGCAGAAACAGATTCCTACATTGTACAAGCAGTTCCCAGCCCGCTAGACACAGGCCCTGACCCCCCCCACATGCAGGCCCCAAAGGTGTACAAGCAGCTCCCACCCCTCCCCCAGACGCAGGTCCCAAGCCCCCCCACCCAAACACAGGCCCCTACAACCAGCACCCAACCCCCTACCCCCGATGCCAGGCCCAAAGGTGTAGAAGCAGCTCCAAACCTCCTCCCTCAACCCAGGCTCCAACAGTGTACAAGCACCTCCCAACCAACCCTCCCCTTCCCCCCCCCCCCCCCCCCCGCCCCCCGACACAGGCTCCAAAGGAATACAAAGAGCTCCCACCCCTCCCCCAGATGCAGGCCTCAACCCCCCCCCGCCCCCAGAAGCAGGCCCCAAAGGTGTAGAGTCAGCTCCCAACCCCCTCAATGCTGGCCCCTAGGGTCTACAAGCAGCTCCCCCCTTGCCCCCAGATACCGGCCCCCAGACACAGACCCCAAAAGCCTAATCACAGGCCCTGAACTCTAGAGGCAGGCTCCAAAACCCAGGACAAAGCCCCAGTGGTTCGAGACAGGGCCCAAATCCCAGACACAGGCCCCAAACGCTAAACATATGCCAAAAAAAGTATTAGTGCTGGTGCCAAATGTTACAGACAGGCCCAAAAGCCCGAGATGCTCAAGGCTGAGACGTAACTTGGCTTTCTGAATTACTGGAAAGCAGCTTTCATTCTCAGATAATTGTGTGCAGGCTGATTAAGGAGGTATTGGGGAGGCAAGGACAATCCCCAGACAAGGACTGTATATCTCGAAACAAGACACTGGAACTCATGATAAGGAAGCGGCAGGCGGACAGAGAAACGAATGTAAGGACTATAACTCTCGAAACTGGACATTGGAATTCATTATAAAGATACAACAAACGGGAGAATTGGCAACAACCAGCTCTTGCAATTAAGAAACATGCCAATTCAGCAGATTCCTGACCAAAGGTGAAAAGTACACTGTGAGGAAGACTCGGGATCTTCCTCCCAAAGACCCCTGCCCACGTCCCAAAGACCCCTGCCCACAATTCTTGGAAGGCTCTGCGCAGGCGCAAGGTGCCAAAAGGCTAATTAGCATGAGAAGCGAGGGAAGGCGGGGATAGGTAATGCATATGTATAGGTGCTTGTAGAATATTGATAGATTGATTGTATAAATTCAAGACTGCTTTCTGCTTTGGGTATGCATGATAGGTGGAGAGATCCCCCGTGCATCCAGCGCTGCAATAAAGAATATACCACTTAAAGGAATTTCGGCTTCGATCTTTGAATCAATTTGGCGACCCAGATGGGACAACCTCTCTGCCGGACTGCAGGACCTGCTGGGAACAGGACTCCCTAGGGTACCCCCGGGATTTCCCGGAGGGACTCCTCGACTCACCGGATCACTGCGGAGGCAGACAAGGACCCCATCATTGTAAGTGAGTATATTCTTTATTCTGGTTTGTTTTTCTGGTAGACCGGTCATCTGGAACTGTCTGTAAGTCAGAAGGTGATCTTCTGCGAGGCAGTGTTTGGTATATACTTTGTGGTTAGCACCATAAGTACATGTTTGGGGACCTTAAGGAAGGAGCTCGCCTTAAGGTCCATCTGGAATTGTGTTGTCTATTTCGGTTTTCTGACTCATGGAGTATGGTATTTAACTCTGGTTCTTGTTACTGCGATTTTGGCTATTTTCCTGGTGGTAATAGTAGGTTCGTGGCATTGTTATAAGAAAGATATCGTTACGGTGTTACACAGTTCGGTTTTCTGACTTATCGCATGTGGAATTTGACTCTGACTATTGTTACTGTGATTTTGGCAATATTGCTGGTAATAGTAGTTTTGTGGCATCGCTACTGAAAGATATTGCGTGCCCGTATTTTTGTGAGTGATACGTTTTGTGATACGCTTTTGTAAGTAACATGTGTATTCTGAAAGTGTAAACTGGAAACTGGGGGGGCAAACAAGCAGTGAAATTTTAAAGAAAAGTGTGTTAGGATGTGTTTTAAGTCACCGGAAAGATATTGGAGGATCTGCCGGTGGAAGTGTGAACAGGAAAACATTGATAAAATATCGTAATCAGTGGTGGCCTCTTTATAAGCTGGAATGTGGAGAAAAGTGGCCTCTAAATGGAACTTTAAACTATAATATTTTGCTACAGTTAATGTTGTTTTTTTGAGAAGCAGAACAGGATGAAATGTTGTATACTGATGTTTCAGCATCTTGGTGGGAAAAGGTAGGGAATTAAGTTGGCCCCTGACTGAACCTTTGATGTTGGCATTAGAGAAGTACAGGCTGGAGAAAGATAAAGGAAGTGTTAAAAGGGTTGTTGAAAGTGTTAAAGGTGTTTGAAGTTGAATGAGCAGGGAAAGAGGATGTAGGAATGTTAATAGTTCTGCCTCTGCCCGAGGCAGAGATCTTAAAATCATGGGTGTTAGCCCTTTAGGGCAAAGGGACCATGATCGGTCCGAGAGAGTTGTCACAGAAACAGAAAAGAGGTACACTCTTAAAACAACCTGAGTTCATGTGCGAGCTCAGATTGCTGATGGGACCGTTCAGGGAACTGTGGACAATTGCATTCCCCTGACTGACCCCCACTAAGACCCGAATCATCCTGAAAATCATGAACGGTTAAGTAAATACTAAAACCTGGATGAATTGGGAATTGAGAATATGCTTCCAACAAGGTCTAAAAGAAAGCCCTATGGAATTTTTGGACCAACTCTGAAATGTAATGAAAATAAATAAATAAATAAATAAATAAATAAATAAAACAAAACGGTTTGGACCTGGCTTTGGAGGACAAATTGACTAGCCTTTTCCTAGGGTAATCAACCCCTGATTTCAACAGGAATAACGGGGACCTGGGGAATCTACCCTAGCGGATCCTCCACTGGTTATAATGAAGCTAGGGGAGGAATGGAAGTGAAATTTCTTATTGCTATGGGGCAACGTATTCAGTTCTAAATCAAGCATTAATGCCTTCACAGAATTATTATGTTAGGGTAAAAGGTGTGTCGTGGTTTAACCCGGCCGGCAGCTAAACACCACGCAGCTGTTCGCTCACCCTCCCCCTCCCTCTCTGGGACGGGGGAGAGAAATGGAAAGTGAAGCCCGTGAGTTGAGATAAAGACAGTTTAATAAGACAAAATAATAATAATAATAATAATAATAATAATAATAATACAATGATGATAATAGTACCACTACTAATAATGTGTACAAACAAGTGATGCACAATGCAATTGCTCACCACCCGCTGACCGATGCCCAGCCTAACCCCGAGCAGTCCGGCCCCCTCCCCCTGGCTAGCCACCCCTATGTATTGTTTAGCCTGACGTCAGATGCTATGGAATACCCCTTTGGCTAGTTTGGGTCACCTGTCCTGGGTCTGTCCCCTCCCAGCTCTTACTGCACCCCCAGCCTGCCTGTTGGCAGGACAGAGCAAGAAGCTGAGATGTCCTTGGCTTGGTATAAGCATTGCTCTGCAACAATTGAAACATCGGGGTGTTATCAGCACTCTTCTCATCCTAAGCCAAAACATAGCATTCTCCCAGCTACTAGGAAGAAAATTAACTCTGTTCTAACTGAAACCAGGACAAGGTGTAACCGAAAAGGCTTATTTTTGTGAACCTTTGAAGTACAAGTTAGGGAAACAATGGGGCATACACAGATTTTTATCTATGCCTAGCTCCTCATGGGCATTCTTAGGTAGAGATTTATTAGAGCAAGTAGGAGCAGAAATTGTCTTTGAAAAAGGGAAAATGGAATTAAGAACAGGAGAAGAACAACTAATAAATGTGTTAAGCTTGGCACTAATACAAACTGACCCTAAAAGTGAAATACCTTTAGAGATCACAGATCAAGTATGTCCAGGAGTTTGGGCTACCGAAGTCCCTGGAAGAGCTAAAAATGTGACCTTAATAATTATTAAATTAAAGCCAGGAGAGAAACCCGTTAAGGTTAAGTAATATCCTTTGAGGATAGAAGATAGGAAAGGAATTAAAGAGATAATTGATCAATTTTTACAGTATGGATTATTGATTGAATGCGAATCAGAATACAATGCACCCATATTGCCAATTAAAAAGGCAGATGAAAAAGCTATAGGCTAGTTCAGGATTTGAGGGCCATAAATAAAATCACTGAGGATATACATCCAGTAGTGGCAAACCCTTATACTTTGCTGCCTAAATTAAAGAATAGTCAAGTCTGGTTTACCGTACTGGATTTAAAAGATGCCTTCTTCTGCCTAGGCTTAGCCACAGAAAGCCAAAACCTATTCGCCTTTGAATGGGAAAATCCCGATTCAGGCAGAAAGACGCAGCTTACGTGGACATTACTACCTCAAGGATTCAAGAATAGCCCCACTATTTTTGGAAACCAATTAGCAAGGGAACTCGAAACATGGATACCTCCGGACACTGAAGGTGCTTTGTTACAATATGTAGATGATCTCTTAATAGCTACCGAGACTAAAGGGAGTTGTATTCAATGGACTATAAGTCGTCTTAATTTTCTGGGTTTAAATGGATATCAAGTCTCTTGACAGAAAGTCCAGCTGGCTCAACAAAGTGTGACCTATCTGGGATTTGACATTTCGGAAGGACAACGAGAACTAGGAACTGAACATAAGGAAGTCATTTGCCGGACTCCAGAACCTCAAATGGTAAAGGAGCTACAAAGCTTTTTAGGAATGACAGGTTGGTGTCGCCTTTGGATTTATAATTATGGACTATTGGTAAAGCCTCTATGTGAATCGATAAAGATTAACCAGTCAAAGTTAGTCTGGACTGGAGAAGCACAAAAAGTCTTTAAACAACTTAAACAAGAATTGATGATTTTGAAATATCAAGCAATATTGGTAGAACAGGACGACGTGGAAATTGTGATAATTCATATTGTGAATCTAGCCTCTTTTCTTAGTGATGCTCCGGCACAAGCTGTGATTCACGATTGTTTAGAAACTCTAGAGACTGTGTATTCCAGCCGACCAGACCTTAAGGAGGAGCCCATGGAAGATGCGGAAGAAACTTGGTTCACGGATGGGAGCAGTTTTGTTACGCAAAGACAACGTAAAGCTGGATATGCTATAACAACTACTCAGCAGGTAATCGAGTCTAAGCCTTTACCCCCTGGAACATCAGCTCAAAAGGCGGAGATAGTTGCTCTCATGAGAGCATTGGAACTGGCAGCGGGAAAAAGGGTAAATATTTGGACAGATTCTAAATATACATTCGGCGTGGTACATGCTCATGGAGCAATTTGGAAAGAACATGGATTGCTGACCGCTCAGTGAAAACACAAAGTATGCTGAAGAAATTTTAAAATTGTTAGAGGCTGTAAAAGAACCAGAAAAGGTAGCTATCATGCATTGTCAGGGACACCAAAAGGGGAACACCGATTTTGAAATTGGAAAATCGATTGGCAGAGGCTAAGCAGGCAGCTGAAATAACTGAGGTGAAGGCATTGTCTTTGATACCAGACGGTAAAATCCAAACTATATCCAAATTATACAAAAGAAGACTTAAAATTAATTGAAGATTTGAAAGGTAAAATGAAACCAGATGGATGAGTATATTTAAAAGATAACCCCATAGTAATACCCTCTAGTTTGACATGGCCCATAGTTCTTACAGAACACAATAAAACGCACTGGGGAGCTGGCACACTGCATAAGAGCCTGAGTCAGACATTAGTGGGACGATATGATAAAACAAGTAACTCAACAATGTAGCATTTGCTTACACAATAACCCCAATACCAAGAATAGAATAAAATTTGGAATAATCGGTAAAGGAAATTATTCGGGGCAACAGTGGCAAATTGATTTTTCAGAACTCCCTAGAAAAAGGGGGTATCATTATTTACTGGTTCTGACTGACACGTTTTCAGGAAGGCCTGAAGCCTTTCCCTGTCGAACAAACAAAGCAAGAGAAGTGGTTAAAGTCTTGTTAAATGAAATAATACCATGCTTTGGGATTCTAGTAGCAATGTCTTCTGATAGAGTTTCACATTTTTGTGCACAAGTGGTAGACCAGATAAGTAAGATTCTAAAGATAGATTGGCAACTGCATACTCCTTATAGACCACAGGCAAGTGGACAGGTAGAAAAAATGAACCATTTAATTAAACAATAAATAGCTAAAATTGGATAAGAAGCTAATTTGTCATGGCCTCAATCCCTCCCTTTAGCATTACTTGGAATTAGAGTTAAACCTAGAATAAAAGGGAATTTGAGTCCCTTCAAAATCTTATATGGAAGGCCATAGCAATTTCTATTTAGTGGAGAGGACCTAACGCAGTTAGGATCAGAATATTTATATGCTTATATAACTGAACTTCAGAAACAATTAAATAAAGTACATACATTTGTTTTAGGGACCAGGGCTAGAGGGTTGGATCAACCAATCCACCCCTTTAAGCTCAGGGATTATATATATGTAAAGACTTTTTCAGGACAACCCGTGCAGGAAAAATGGAAGGAAAGTGGATGGGACCATACCAAGTATTACTGACAACACACACCGCCATTAAGATTAAGAAGCAAGCAGCTTGGATCCACAATTCAAGGGTGAAGAAGGCCCCGGCGAGGATATGGACCACCACTCCAATTGAACCAACAAAATTACGGTTTTCCAGATCCTAATGATTGCAGGGGTGCGGTTCTCGGATTTGGGGTGGGCAACTTGGGATGAGAACTTACACCTGACCTTAATACAAACAATTTCTCAAGTAACTAATAAGACAAACTGTTGGGTATGCACCCATCTGCCACAGCATGGGAATAAGGGTGTATCGTTAATTGGGATTCCCTTGCCTGCAAACTTATCTTGGACTAATTTGTGGGAAAACACATCTTGGGGTCGAAAATATTAAGCAGTTTTGGAACTAGAACTGAGTAGCTTCATGCCGTTAGAATCCTATTATGTATGTGTACAAAGGTGTAACCCGCCTAAGGGTATAGGAAAACAGCATTGTATAAATACGGATACTACTTATGTGGGAAATCAGACATCTTGTAATTGAACAATTGATATTAGTACGACTAGCGGCTGGGCAAATTCAACCAGCTGGACGGTTCCAGAAGGAAAAGGGTGGTATTGGCTATGCAATGATACAGCCCGTAAGGTCTTGCCTGAGAATTGGAAGGGAACTTGCACTCTTGGAGCGGTAGTCCCCAATATGACAGTACATGATGTAGTGCCTCGAGGTTACTTGAGAACTCATATCCGGAGAATCAGACGAAAAATTAACAATCCATTGATAGAGAGACACACCCCTTTTCATAGTTTTGTGCGATGGTTTATCCCATGGTTAGGAGTGAGTGAATTGGAAAAGGCAATAGTTAATATTTCTGCAATTATAGAGAAGTTAGAAAACAAAATTCTGGATGCTATAAAGGCTCAACAAGAAGAGATACCTAGTTTATCACAGGTAGTATTCCAAAATCGGATGGCCCTAGACTTGTTACTGGCCACTCAAGGGGGAGTCTGTACAGTAATAAACACAAGTTGTTGTATGTATGTAGATCAGAGTGGAAGGATCTCTACCGACCTGGAAGAAATATGGAAGCAGACCAGGATCCTACATGAGATCAGTAAAGATGATCTTTCATGGAGTTTTAGTGAACTATGGAATAAGTTAACCTCCTGGTTGCCCAATTTCCAATGGTTGAAACAAGTATTCATTGCTCTAATCGTATTAGTAGTGTTAGGAATATTTGTGTGCATGTTGTTTAGATGCCTGCTTTGTTGTGTTACTGTAAATAAAGAAAGTATCTGATGCAAAAGAATTTGCATGGGAAAAGAAAAGGGGGGATTGATTAAGGAGGTATTGGGGAGGCAAGGACAATCCCCAGACAAGGACTGTATATCTCGAAACAAGACACTGGAACTCATGATAAGGAAGCGGCAGGCGGACAGAGAAACGAATGTAAGGACTATAACTCTCGAAACTGGACATTGGAATTCATTATAAAGATACAACAAACGGGAGAATTGGCAACAACCAGCTCTTGCAATTAAGAAACATGCCAATTCAGCAGATTCCTGACCAAAGGTGAAAAGTACACTGTGAGGAAGACTCGGGGTCTTCCTCCCAAAGACCCCTGCCCACGTCCCAAAGACCCCTGCCCACAATTCTTGGAAGGCTCTGCGCAGGCGCAAGGTGTCAAAAGGCTAATTAGCATGAGAAGCGAGGGAAGGCGGGGATAGGTAATGCATATGTATAGGTGCTTGTAGAATATTGATAGATTGATTGTATAAATTCAAGACTGCTTTCTGCTTTGGGTATGCACGATAGGTGGAGAGATCCCCCGTGCATCCAGCGCTGCAATAAAGAATATACCACTTAAAGGAATTTCGGCTTCGATCTTTGAATCAATTTGGCGACCCAGATGGGACAACCTCTCTGCCGGACTGCAGGACCTGCTGGGAACAGGACTCCCTAGGGTACCCCCGGGATTTCCCGGAGGGACTCCTCGACTCACCGGATCACTGCGGAGGCAGACAAGGACCCCATCATTGTAAGTGAGTATATTCTTTATTCTGGTTTGGTTTTCTGGTAGACCGGTCATCTGGAACTGTCTGTAAGTCAGAAGGTGATCTTCTGCGAGGCAGTGTTTGGTATATACTTTGTGGTTAGCACCATAAGTACATGTTTGGGGACCTTAAGGAAGGAGCTCGCTTTAAGGTCCATCTGGAATTGTGTTGTCTATTTCGGTTTTCTGACTCATGGAGTATGGTATTTAACTCTGGTTCTTGTTACTGCGATTTTGGCTATTTTCCTGGTGGTAATAGTAGGTTCGTGGCATTGTTATAAGAAAGATATCGTTACGGTGTTACACAGTTCGGTTTTCTGACTTATCGCATGTGGAATTTGACTCTGACTATTGTTACTGTGATTTTGGCAATATTGCTGGTAATAGTAGTTTTGTGGCATCGCTACTGAAAGATATTGCGTGCCCGTATTTTTGTGAGTGATACGTTTTGTGATACGCTTTTGTAAGTAACATGTGTATTCTGAAAGTGTAAACTGGAAACTGGGGGGGCAAACAAGCAGTGAAATTTTAAAGAAAAGTGTGTTAGGATGTGTTTTAAGTCACCGGAAAGATATTGGAGGATCTGCCGGTGGAAGTGTGAACAGGAAAACATTGATAAAATATTGTAATCAGTGGTGGCCTCTTTATAAGCTGGAATGTGGAGAAAAGTGGCCTCTAAATGGAACTTTAAACTATAATATTTTGCTACAGTTAATGTTGTTTTTTTGAGAAGCAGAACAGGATGAAATGTTGTATACTGATGTTTCAGCATCTTGGTGGGAAAAGGTAGGGAATTAAGTTGGCCCCTGACTGAACCTTTGATGTTGGCATTAGAGAAGTACAGGCTGGAGAAAGATAAAGGAAGTGTTAAAAGGGTTGTTGAAAGTGTTAAAGGTGTTTGAAGTTGAATGAGCAGGGAAAGAGGATGTAGGAATGTTAATAGTTCTGCCTCTGCCCGAGGCAGAGATCTTAAAATCATGGGTGTTAGCCCTTTAGGGCAAAGGGACCATGATCGGTCCGAGAGAGTTGTCACAGAAACAGAAAAGAGGTACACTCTTAAAACAACCTGAGTTCATGTGCGAGCTCAGATTGCTGATGGGACCGTTCAGGGAACTGTGGACAATTGCATTCCCCTGACTGACCCCCACTAAGACCCGAATCATCCTGAAAATCATGAACGGTTAAGTAAATACTAAAACCTGGATGAATTGGGAATTGAGAATATGCTTCCAACAAGGTCTAAAAGAAAGCCCTATGGAATTTTTGGACCAACTCTGAAATGTAATGAAAATAAATAAATAAATAAATAAATAAATAAATAAAACAAAACGGTTTGGACCTGGCTTTGGAGGACAAATTGACTAGCCTTTTCCTAGGGTAATCAACCCCTGATTTCAACAGGAATAACGGGGACCTGGGGAATCTACCCTAGCGGATCCTCCACTGGTTATAATGAAGCTAGGGGAGGAATGGAAGTGAAATTTCTTATTGCTATGGGGCAACGTATTCAGTTCTAAATCAAGCATTAATGCCTTCACAGAATTATTATGTTAGGGTAAAAGGTGTGTCGTGGTTTAACCCGGCCGGCAGCTAAACACCACGCAGCTGTTCGCTCACCCTCCCCCTCCCTCTCTGGGACGGGGGAGAGAAATGGAAAGTGAAGCCCGTGAGTTGAGATAAAGACAGTTTAATAAGACAAAATAATAATAATAATAATAATAATAATAATAATAATAATAATAATAATAATAATAATAATACAATGATGATAATAGTACCACTACTAATAATGTGTACAAACAAGTGATGCACAATGCAATTGCTCACCACCCGCTGACCGATGCCCAGCCTAACCCCGAGCAGTCCGGCCCCCTCCCCCTGGCTAGCCACCCCTATGTATTGTTTAGCCTGACGTCAGATGCTATGGAATACCCCTTTGGCTAGTTTGGGTCACCTGTCCTGGGTCTGTCCCCTCCCAGCTCTTACTGCACCCCCAGCCTGCCTGTTGGCAGGACAGAGCAAGAAGCTGAGATGTCCTTGGCTTGGTATAAGCATTGCTCTGCAACAATTGAAACATCGGGGTGTTATCAGCACTCTTCTCATCCTAAGCCAAAACATAGCATTCTCCCAGCTACTAGGAAGAAAATTAACTCTGTTCTAACTGAAACCAGGACAAGGTGTAACCGAAAAGGCTTATTTTTGTGAACCTTTGAAGTACAAGTTAGGGAAACAATGGGGCATACACAGATTTTTATCTATGCCTAGCTCCTCATGGGCATTCTTAGGTAGAGATTTATTAGAGCAAGTAGGAGCAGAAATTGTCTTTGAAAAAGGGAAAATGGAATTAAGAACAGGAGAAGAACAACTAATAAATGTGTTAAGCTTGGCACTAATACAAACTGACCCTAAAAGTGAAATACCTTTAGAGATCACAGATCAAGTATGTCCAGGAGTTTGGGCTACCGAAGTCCCTGGAAGAGCTAAAAATGTGACCTTAATAATTATTAAATTAAAGCCAGGAGAGAAACCCGTTAAGGTTAAGTAATATCCTTTGAGGATAGAAGATAGGAAAGGAATTAAAGAGATAATTGATCAATTTTTACAGTATGGATTATTGATTGAATGCGAATCAGAATACAATGCACCCATATTGCCAATTAAAAAGGCAGATGAAAAAGCTATAGGCTAGTTCAGGATTTGAGGGCCATAAATAAAATCACTGAGGATATACATCCAGTAGTGGCAAACCCTTATACTTTGCTGACTAAATTAAAGAATAGTCAAGTCTGGTTTACCGTACTGGATTTAAAAGATGCCTTCTTCTGCCTAGGCTTAGCCACAGAAAGCCAAAACCTATTCGCCTTTGAATGGGAAAATCCCGATTCAGGCAGAAAGACGCAGCTTACGTGGACATTACTACCTCAAGGATTCAAGAATAGCCCCACTATTTTTGGAAACCAATTAGCAAGGGAACTCGAAACATGGATACCTCCGGACACTGAAGGTGCTTTGTTACAATATGTAGATGATCTCTTAATAGCTACCGAGACTAAAGGGAGTTGTATTCAATGGACTATAAGTCGTCTTAATTTTCTGGGTTTAAATGGATATCAAGTCTCTTGACAGAAAGTCCAGCTGGCTCAACAAAGTGTGACCTATCTGGGATTTGACATTTCGGAAGGACAACGAGAACTAGGAACTGAACATAAGGAAGTCATTTGCCGGACTCCAGAACCTCAAATGGTAAAGGAGCTACAAAGCTTTTTAGGAATGACAGGTTGGTGTCGCCTTTGGATTTATAATTATGGACTATTGGTAAAGCCTCTATGTGAATCGATAAAGATTAACCAGTCAAAGTTAGTCTGGACTGGAGAAGCACAAAAAGTCTTTAAACAACTTAAACAAGAATTGATGATTTTGAAATATCAAGCAATATTGGTAGAACAGGACGACGTGGAAATTGTGATAATTCATATTGTGAATCTAGCCTCTTTTCTTAGTGATGCTCCGGCACAAGCTGTGATTCACGATTGTTTAGAAACTCTAGAGACTGTGTATTCCAGCCGACCAGACCTTAAGGAGGAGCCCATGGAAGATGCGGAAGAAACTTGGTTCACGGATGGGAGCAGTTTTGTTACGCAAAGACAACGTAAAGCTGGATATGCTATAACAACTACTCAGCAGGTAATCGAGTCTAAGCCTTTACCCCCTGGAACATCAGCTCAAAAGGCGGAGATAGTTGCTCTCATGAGAGCATTGGAACTGGCAGCGGGAAAAAGGGTAAATATTTGGACAGATTCTAAATATACATTCGGCGTGGTACATGCTCATGGAGCAATTTGGAAAGAACATGGATTGCTGACCGCTCAGTGAAAACACAAAGTATGCTGAAGAAATTTTAAAATTGTTAGAGGCTGTAAAAGAACCAGAAAAGGTAGCTATCATGCATTGTCAGGGACACCAAAAGGGGAACACCGATTTTGAAATTGGAAAATCGATTGGCAGAGGCTAAGCAGGCAGCTGAAATAACTGAGGTGAAGGCATTGTCTTTGATACCAGACGGTAAAATCCAAACTATATCCAAATTATACAAAAGAAGACTTAAAATTAATTGAAGATTTGAAAGGTAAAATGAAACCAGATGGATGAGTATATTTAAAAGATAACCCCATAGTAATACCCTCTAGTTTGACATGGCCCATAGTTCTTACAGAACACAATAAAACGCACTGGGGAGCTGGCACACTGCATAAGAGCCTGAGTCAGACATTAGTGGGACGATATGATAAAACAAGTAACTCAACAATGTAGCATTTGCTTACACAATAACCCCAATACCAAGAATAGAATAAAATTTGGAATAATCGGTAAAGGAAATTATTCGGGGCAACAGTGGCAAATTGATTTTTCAGAACTCCCTAGAAAAAGGGGGTATCATTATTTACTGGTTCTGACTGACACGTTTTCAGGAAGGCCTGAAGCCTTTCCCTGTCGAACAAACAAAGCAAGAGAAGTGGTTAAAGTCTTGTTAAATGAAATAATACCATGCTTTGGGATTCTAGTAGCAATGTCTTCTGATAGAGTTTCACATTTTTGTGCACAAGTGGTAGACCAGATAAGTAAGATTCTAAAGATAGATTGGCAACTGCATACTCCTTATAGACCACAGGCAAGTGGACAGGTAGAAAAAATGAACCATTTAATTAAACAATAAATAGCTAAAATTGGATAAGAAGCTAATTTGTCATGGCCTCAATCCCTCCCTTTAGCATTACTTGGAATTAGAGTTAAACCTAGAATAAAAGGGAATTTGAGTCCCTTCAAAATCTTATATGGAAGGCCATAGCAATTTCTATTTAGTGGAGAGGACCTAACGCAGTTAGGATCAGAATATTTATATGCTTATATAACTGAACTTCAGAAACAATTAAATAAAGTACATACATTTGTTTTAGGGACCAGGGCTAGAGGGTTGGATCAACCAATCCACCCCTTTAAGCTCAGGGATTATATATATGTAAAGACTTTTTCAGGACAACCCGTGCAGGAAAAATGGAAGGAAAGTGGATGGGACCATACCAAGTATTACTGACAACACACACCGCCATTAAGATTAAGAAGCAAGCAGCTTGGATCCACAATTCAAGGGTGAAGAAGGCCCCGGCGAGGATATGGACCACCACTCCAATTGAACCAACAAAATTACGGTTTTCCAGATCCTAATGATTGCAGGGGTGCGGTTCTCGGATTTGGGGTGGGCAACTTGGGATGAGAACTTACACCTGACCTTAATACAAACAATTTCTCAAGTAACTAATAAGACAAACTGTTGGGTATGCACCCATCTGCCACAGCATGGGAATAAGGGTGTATCGTTAATTGGGATTCCCTTGCCTGCAAACTTATCTTGGACTAATTTGTGGGAAAACACATCTTGGGGTCGAAAATATTAAGCAGTTTTGGAACTAGAACTGAGTAGCTTCATGCCGTTAGAATCCTATTATGTATGTGTACAAAGGTGTAACCCGCCTAAGGGTATAGGAAAACAGCATTGTATAAATACGGATACTACTTATGTGGGAAATCAGACATCTTGTAATTGAACAATTGATATTAGTACGACTAGCGGCTGGGCAAATTCAACCAGCTGGACGGTTCCAGAAGGAAAAGGGTGGTATTGGCTATGCAATGATACAGCCCGTAAGGTCTTGCCTGAGAATTGGAAGGGAACTTGCACTCTTGGAGCGGTAGTCCCCAATATGACAGTACATGATGTAGTGCCTCGAGGTTACTTGAGAACTCATATCCGGAGAATCAGACGAAAAATTAACAATCCATTGATAGAGAGACACACCCCTTTTCATAGTTTTGTGCGATGGTTTATCCCATGGTTAGGAGTGAGTGAATTGGAAAAGGCAATAGTTAATATTTCTGCAATTATAGAGAAGTTAGAAAACAAAATTCTGGATGCTATAAAGGCTCAACAAGAAGAGATACCTAGTTTATCACAGGTAGTATTCCAAAATCGGATGGCCCTAGACTTGTTACTGGCCACTCAAGGGGGAGTCTGTACAGTAATAAACACAAGTTGTTGTATGTATGTAGATCAGAGTGGAAGGATCTCTACCGACCTGGAAGAAATATGGAAGCAGACCAGGATCCTACATGAGATCAGTAAAGATGATCTTTCATGGAGTTTTAGTGAACTATGGAATAAGTTAACCTCCTGGTTGCCCAATTTCCAATGGTTGAAACAAGTATTCATTGCTCTAATCGTATTAGTAGTGTTAGGAATATTTGTGTGCATGTTGTTTAGATGCCTGCTTTGTTGTGTTACTGTAAATAAAGAAAGTATCTGATGCAAAAGAATTTGCATGGGAAAAGAAAAGGGGGGATTGATTAAGGAGGTATTGGGGAGGCAAGGACAATCCCCAGACAAGGACTGTATATCTCGAAACAAGACACTGGAACTCATGATAAGGAAGCGGCAGGCGGACAGAGAAACGAATGTAAGGACTATAACTCTCGAAACTGGACATTGGAATTCATTATAAAGATACAACAAACGGGAGAATTGGCAACAACCAGCTCTTGCAATTAAGAAACATGCCAATTCAGCAGATTCCTGACCAAAGGTGAAAAGTACACTGTGAGGAAGACTCGGGGTCTTCCTCCCAAAGACCCCTGCCCACGTCCCAAAGACCCCTGCCCACAATTCTTGGAAGGCTCTGCGCAGGCGCAAGGTGTCAAAAGGCTAATTAGCATGAGAAGCGAGGGAAGGCGGGGATAGGTAATGCATATGTATAGGTGCTTGTAGAATATTGATAGATTGATTGTATAAATTCAAGACTGCTTTCTGCTTTGGGTATGCACGATAGGTGGAGAGATCCCCCGTGCATCCAGCGCTGCAATAAAGAATATACCACTTAAAGGAATTTCGGCTTCGATCTTTGAATCAATTTGGCGACCCAGATGGGACAACCTCTCTGCCGGACTGCAGGACCTGCTGGGAACAGGACTCCCTAGGGTACCCCCGGGATTTCCCGGAGGGACTCCTCGACTCACCGGATCACTGCGGAGGCAGACAAGGACCCCATCATTGTAAGTGAGTATATTCTTTATTCTGGTTTGGTTTTCTGGTAGACCGGTCATCTGGAACTGTCTGTAAGTCAGAAGGTGATCTTCTGCGAGGCAGTGTTTGGTATATACTTTGTGGTTAGCACCATAAGTACATGTTTGGGGACCTTAAGGAAGGAGCTCGCTTTAAGGTCCATCTGGAATTGTGTTGTCTATTTCGGTTTTCTGACTCATGGAGTATGGTATTTAACTCTGGTTCTTGTTACTGCGATTTTGGCTATTTTCCTGGTGGTAATAGTAGGTTCGTGGCATTGTTATAAGAAAGATATCGTTACGGTGTTACACAGTTCGGTTTTCTGACTTATCGCATGTGGAATTTGACTCTGACTATTGTTACTGTGATTTTGGCAATATTGCTGGTAATAGTAGTTTTGTGGCATCGCTACTGAAAGATATTGCGTGCCCGTATTTTTGTGAGTGATACGTTTTGTGATACGCTTTTGTAAGTAACATGTGTATTCTGAAAGTGTAAACTGGAAACTGGGGGGGCAAACAAGCAGTGAAATTTTAAAGAAAAGTGTGTTAGGATGTGTTTTAAGTCACCGGAAAGATATTGGAGGATCTGCCGGTGGAAGTGTGAACAGGAAAACATTGATAAAATATTGTAATCAGTGGTGGCCTCTTTATAAGCTGGAATGTGGAGAAAAGTGGCCTCTAAATGGAACTTTAAACTATAATATTTTGCTACAGTTAATGTTGTTTTTTTGAGAAGCAGAACAGGATGAAATGTTGTATACTGATGTTTCAGCATCTTGGTGGGAAAAGGTAGGGAATTAAGTTGGCCCCTGACTGAACCTTTGATGTTGGCATTAGAGAAGTACAGGCTGGAGAAAGATAAAGGAAGTGTTAAAAGGGTTGTTGAAAGTGTTAAAGGTGTTTGAAGTTGAATGAGCAGGGAAAGAGGATGTAGGAATGTTAATAGTTCTGCCTCTGCCCGAGGCAGAGATCTTAAAATCATGGGTGTTAGCCCTTTAGGGCAAAGGGACCATGATCGGTCCGAGAGAGTTGTCACAGAAACAGAAAAGAGGTACACTCTTAAAACAACCTGAGTTCATGTGCGAGCTCAGATTGCTGATGGGACCGTTCAGGGAACTGTGGACAATTGCATTCCCCTGACTGACCCCCACTAAGACCCGAATCATCCTGAAAATCATGAACGGTTAAGTAAATACTAAAACCTGGATGAATTGGGAATTGAGAATATGCTTCCAACAAGGTCTAAAAGAAAGCCCTATGGAATTTTTGGACCAACTCTGAAATGTAATGAAAATAAATAAATAAATAAATAAATAAATAAATAAAACAAAACGGTTTGGACCTGGCTTTGGAGGACAAATTGACTAGCCTTTTCCTAGGGTAATCAACCCCTGATTTCAACAGGAATAACGGGGACCTGGGGAATCTACCCTAGCGGATCCTCCACTGGTTATAATGAAGCTAGGGGAGGAATGGAAGTGAAATTTCTTATTGCTATGGGGCAACGTATTCAGTTCTAAATCAAGCATTAATGCCTTCACAGAATTATTATGTTAGGGTAAAAGGTGTGTCGTGGTTTAACCCGGCCGGCAGCTAAACACCACGCAGCTGTTCGCTCACCCTCCCCCTCCCTCTCTGGGACGGGGGAGAGAAATGGAAAGTGAAGCCCGTGAGTTGAGATAAAGACAGTTTAATAAGACAAAATAATAATAATAATAATAATAATAATAATAATAATAATAATAATAATACAATGATGATAATAGTACCACTACTAATAATGTGTACAAACAAGTGATGCACAATGCAATTGCTCACCACCCGCTGACCGATGCCCAGCCTAACCCCGAGCAGTCCGGCCCCCTCCCCCTGGCTAGCCACCCCTATGTATTGTTTAGCCTGACGTCAGATGCTATGGAATACCCCTTTGGCTAGTTTGGGTCACCTGTCCTGGGTCTGTCCCCTCCCAGCTCTTACTGCACCCCCAGCCTGCCTGTTGGCAGGACAGAGCAAGAAGCTGAGATGTCCTTGGCTTGGTATAAGCATTGCTCTGCAACAATTGAAACATCGGGGTGTTATCAGCACTCTTCTCATCCTAAGCCAAAACATAGCATTCTCCCAGCTACTAGGAAGAAAATTAACTCTGTTCTAACTGAAACCAGGACAAGGTGTAACCGAAAAGGCTTATTTTTGTGAACCTTTGAAGTACAAGTTAGGGAAACAATGGGGCATACACAGATTTTTATCTATGCCTAGCTCCTCATGGGCATTCTTAGGTAGAGATTTATTAGAGCAAGTAGGAGCAGAAATTGTCTTTGAAAAAGGGAAAATGGAATTAAGAACAGGAGAAGAACAACTAATAAATGTGTTAAGCTTGGCACTAATACAAACTGACCCTAAAAGTGAAATACCTTTAGAGATCACAGATCAAGTATGTCCAGGAGTTTGGGCTACCGAAGTCCCTGGAAGAGCTAAAAATGTGACCTTAATAATTATTAAATTAAAGCCAGGAGAGAAACCCGTTAAGGTTAAGTAATATCCTTTGAGGATAGAAGATAGGAAAGGAATTAAAGAGATAATTGATCAATTTTTACAGTATGGATTATTGATTGAATGCGAATCAGAATACAATGCACCCATATTGCCAATTAAAAAGGCAGATGAAAAAGCTATAGGCTAGTTCAGGATTTGAGGGCCATAAATAAAATCACTGAGGATATACATCCAGTAGTGGCAAACCCTTATACTTTGCTGACTAAATTAAAGAATAGTCAAGTCTGGTTTACCGTACTGGATTTAAAAGATGCCTTCTTCTGCCTAGGCTTAGCCACAGAAAGCCAAAACCTATTCGCCTTTGAATGGGAAAATCCCGATTCAGGCAGAAAGACGCAGCTTACGTGGACATTACTACCTCAAGGATTCAAGAATAGCCCCACTATTTTTGGAAACCAATTAGCAAGGGAACTCGAAACATGGATACCTCCGGACACTGAAGGTGCTTTGTTACAATATGTAGATGATCTCTTAATAGCTACCGAGACTAAAGGGAGTTGTATTCAATGGACTATAAGTCGTCTTAATTTTCTGGGTTTAAATGGATATCAAGTCTCTTGACAGAAAGTCCAGCTGGCTCAACAAAGTGTGACCTATCTGGGATTTGACATTTCGGAAGGACAACGAGAACTAGGAACTGAACATAAGGAAGTCATTTGCCGGACTCCAGAACCTCAAATGGTAAAGGAGCTACAAAGCTTTTTAGGAATGACAGGTTGGTGTCGCCTTTGGATTTATAATTATGGACTATTGGTAAAGCCTCTATGTGAATCGATAAAGATTAACCAGTCAAAGTTAGTCTGGACTGGAGAAGCACAAAAAGTCTTTAAACAACTTAAACAAGAATTGATGATTTTGAAATATCAAGCAATATTGGTAGAACAGGACGACGTGGAAATTGTGATAATTCATATTGTGAATCTAGCCTCTTTTCTTAGTGATGCTCCGGCACAAGCTGTGATTCACGATTGTTTAGAAACTCTAGAGACTGTGTATTCCAGCCGACCAGACCTTAAGGAGGAGCCCATGGAAGATGCGGAAGAAACTTGGTTCACGGATGGGAGCAGTTTTGTTACGCAAAGACAACGTAAAGCTGGATATGCTATAACAACTACTCAGCAGGTAATCGAGTCTAAGCCTTTACCCCCTGGAACATCAGCTCAAAAGGCGGAGATAGTTGCTCTCATGAGAGCATTGGAACTGGCAGCGGGAAAAAGGGTAAATATTTGGACAGATTCTAAATATACATTCGGCGTGGTACATGCTCATGGAGCAATTTGGAAAGAACATGGATTGCTGACCGCTCAGTGAAAACACAAAGTATGCTGAAGAAATTTTAAAATTGTTAGAGGCTGTAAAAGAACCAGAAAAGGTAGCTATCATGCATTGTCAGGGACACCAAAAGGGGAACACCGATTTTGAAATTGGAAAATCGATTGGCAGAGGCTAAGCAGGCAGCTGAAATAACTGAGGTGAAGGCATTGTCTTTGATACCAGACGGTAAAATCCAAACTATATCCAAATTATACAAAAGAAGACTTAAAATTAATTGAAGATTTGAAAGGTAAAATGAAACCAGATGGATGAGTATATTTAAAAGATAACCCCATAGTAATACCCTCTAGTTTGACATGGCCCATAGTTCTTACAGAACACAATAAAACGCACTGGGGAGCTGGCACACTGCATAAGAGCCTGAGTCAGACATTAGTGGGACGATATGATAAAACAAGTAACTCAACAATGTAGCATTTGCTTACACAATAACCCCAATAGCAAGAATAGAATAAAATTTGGAATAATCGGTAAAGGAAATTATTCGGGGCAACAGTGGCAAATTGATTTTTCAGAACTCCCTAGAAAAAGGGGGTATCATTATTTACTGGTTCTGACTGACACGTTTTCAGGAAGGCCTGAAGCCTTTCCCTGTCGAACAAACAAAGCAAGAGAAGTGGTTAAAGTCTTGTTAAATGAAATAATACCATGCTTTGGGATTCTAGTAGCAATGTCTTCTGATAGAGTTTCACATTTTTGTGCACAAGTGGTAGACCAGATAAGTAAGATTCTAAAGATAGATTGGCAACTGCATACTCCTTATAGACCACAGGCAAGTGGACAGGTAGAAAAAATGAACCATTTAATTAAACAATAAATAGCTAAAATTGGATAAGAAGCTAATTTGTCATGGCCTCAATCCCTCCCTTTAGCATTACTTGGAATTAGAGTTAAACCTAGAATAAAAGGGAATTTGAGTCCCTTCAAAATCTTATATGGAAGGCCATAGCAATTTCTATTTAGTGGAGAGGACCTAACGCAGTTAGGATCAGAATATTTATATGCTTATATAACTGAACTTCAGAAACAATTAAATAAAGTACATACATTTGTTTTAGGGACCAGGGCTAGAGGGTTGGATCAACCAATCCACCCCTTTAAGCTCAGGGATTATATATATGTAAAGACTTTTTCAGGACAACCCGTGCAGGAAAAATGGAAGGAAAGTGGATGGGACCATACCAAGTATTACTGACAACACACACCGCCATTAAGATTAAGAAGCAAGCAGCTTGGATCCACAATTCAAGGGTGAAGAAGGCCCCGGCGAGGATATGGACCACCACTCCAATTGAACCAACAAAATTACGGTTTTCCAGATCCTAATGATTGCAGGGGTGCGGTTCTCGGATTTGGGGTGGGCAACTTGGGATGAGAACTTACACCTGACCTTAATACAAACAATTTCTCAAGTAACTAATAAGACAAACTGTTGGGTATGCACCCATCTGCCACAGCATGGGAATAAGGGTGTATCGTTAATTGGGATTCCCTTGCCTGCAAACTTATCTTGGACTAATTTGTGGGAAAACACATCTTGGGGTCGAAAATATTAAGCAGTTTTGGAACTAGAACTGAGTAGCTTCATGCCGTTAGAATCCTATTATGTATGTGTACAAAGGTGTAACCCGCCTAAGGGTATAGGAAAACAGCATTGTATAAATACGGATACTACTTATGTGGGAAATCAGACATCTTGTAATTGAACAATTGATATTAGTACGACTAGCGGCTGGGCAAATTCAACCAGCTGGACGGTTCCAGAAGGAAAAGGGTGGTATTGGCTATGCAATGATACAGCCCGTAAGGTCTTGCCTGAGAATTGGAAGGGAACTTGCACTCTTGGAGCGGTAGTCCCCAATATGACAGTACATGATGTAGTGCCTCGAGGTTACTTGAGAACTCATATCCGGAGAATCAGACGAAAAATTAACAATCCATTGATAGAGAGACACACCCCTTTTCATAGTTTTGTGCGATGGTTTATCCCATGGTTAGGAGTGAGTGAATTGGAAAAGGCAATAGTTAATATTTCTGCAATTATAGAGAAGTTAGAAAACAAAATTCTGGATGCTATAAAGGCTCAACAAGAAGAGATACCTAGTTTATCACAGGTAGTATTCCAAAATCGGATGGCCCTAGACTTGTTACTGGCCACTCAAGGGGGAGTCTGTACAGTAATAAACACAAGTTGTTGTATGTATGTAGATCAGAGTGGAAGGATCTCTACCGACCTGGAAGAAATATGGAAGCAGACCAGGATCCTACATGAGATCAGTAAAGATGATCTTTCATGGAGTTTTAGTGAACTATGGAATAAGTTAACCTCCTGGTTGCCCAATTTCCAATGGTTGAAACAAGTATTCATTGCTCTAATCGTATTAGTAGTGTTAGGAATATTTGTGTGCATGTTGTTTAGATGCCTGCTTTGTTGTGTTACTGTAAATAAAGAAAGTATCTGATGCAAAAGAATTTGCATGGGAAAAGAAAAGGGGGGATTGATTAAGGAGGTATTGGGGAGGCAAGGACAATCCCCAGACAAGGACTGTATATCTCGAAACAAGACACTGGAACTCATGATAAGGAAGCGGCAGGCGGACAGAGAAACGAATGTAAGGACTATAACTCTCGAAACTGGACATTGGAATTCATTATAAAGATACAACAAACGGGAGAATTGGCAACAACCAGCTCTTGCAATTAAGAAACATGCCAATTCAGCAGATTCCTGACCAAAGGTGAAAAGTACACTGTGAGGAAGACTCGGGGTCTTCCTCCCAAAGACCCCTGCCCACGTCCCAAAGACCCCTGCCCACAATTCTTGGAAGGCTCTGCGCAGGCGCAAGGTGCCAAAAGGCTAATTAGCATGAGAAGCGAGGGAAGGCGGGGATAGGTAATGCATATGTATAGGTGCTTGTAGAATATTGATAGATTGATTGTATAAATTCAAGACTGCTTTCTGCTTTGGGTATGCACGATAGGTGGAGAGATCCCCCGTGCATCCAGCGCTGCAATAAAGAATATACCACTTAAAGGAATTTCGGCTTCGATCTTTGAATCAATTTGGCGACCCAGATGGGACAACCTCTCTGCCGGACTGCAGGACCTGCTGGGAACAGGACTCCCTAGGGTACCCCCGGGATTTCCCGGAGGGACTCCTCGACTCACCGGATCACTGCGGAGGCAGACAAGGACCCCATCATTGTAAGTGAGTATATTCTTTATTCTGGTTTGTTTTTCTGGTAGACCGGTCATCTGGAACTGTCTGTAAGTCAGAAGGTGATCTTCTGCGAGGCAGTGTTTGGTATATACTTTGTGGTTAGCACCATAAGTACATGTTTGGGGACCTTAAGGAAGGAGCTCGCTTTAAGGTCCATCTGGAATTGTGTTGTCTATTTCGGTTTTCTGACTCATGGAGTATGGTATTTAACTCTGGTTCTTGTTACTGCGATTTTGGCTATTTTCCTGGTGGTAATAGTAGGTTCGTGGCATTGTTATAAGAAAGATATCGTTACGGTGTTACACAGTTCGGTTTTCTGACTTATCGCATGTGGAATTTGACTCTGACTATTGTTACTGTGATTTTGGCAATATTGCTGGTAATAGTAGTTTTGTGGCATCGCTACTGAAAGATATTGCGTGCCCGTATTTTTGTGAGTGATACGTTTTGTGATACGCTTTTGTAAGTAACATGAGTATTCTGAAAGTGTAAACTGGAAACTGGGGGGGCAAACAAGCAGTGAAATTTTAAAGAAAAGTGTGTTAGGATGTGTTTTAAGTCACTGGAAAGATATTGGAGGATCTGCCGGTGGAAGTGTGAACAGGAAAACATTGATAAAATATCGTAATCAGTGGTGGCCTCTTTATAAGCTGGAATGTGGAGAAAAGTGGCCCCTAAATGGAACTTTAAACTATAATATTTTGCTACAGTTAATGTTGTTTTTTTGAGAAGCAGAACAGGATGAAATGTTGTATACTGATGTTTCAGCATCTTGGTGGGAAAAGGTAGGGAATTAAGTTGGCCCCTGACTGAACCTTTGATGTTGGCATTAGAGAAGTACAGGCTGGAGAAAGATAAAGGAAGTGTTAAAAGGGTTGTTGAAAGTGTTAAAGGTGTTTGAAGTTGAATGAGCAGGGAAAGAGGATGTAGGAATGTTAATAGTTCTGCCTCTGCCCGAGGCAGAGATCTTAAAATCATGGGTGTTAGCCCTTTAGGGCAAAGGGACCATGATCGGTCCGAGAGAGTTGTCACAGAAACAGAAAAGAGGTACACTCTTAAAACAACCTGAGTTCATGTGCGAGCTCAGATTGCTGATGGGACCGTTCAGGGAACTGTGGACAATTGCATTCCCCTGACTGACCCCCACTAAGACCCGAATCATCCTGAAAATCATGAACGGTTAAGTAAATACTAAAACCTGGATGAATTGGGAATTGAGAATATGCTTCCAACAAGGTCTAAAAGAAAGCCCTATGGAATTTTTGGACCAACTCTGAAATGTAATGAAAATAAATAAATAAATAAATAAATAAATAAATAAATAAAACAAAACGGTTTGGACCTGGCTTTGGAGGACAAATTGACTAGCCTTTTCCTAGGGTAATCAACCCCTGATTTCAACAGGAATAACGGGGACCTGGGGAATCTACCCTAGCGGATCCTCCACTGGTTATAATGAAGCTAGGGGAGGAATGGAAGTGAAATTTCTTATTGCTATGGGGCAACGTATTCAGTTCTAAATCAAGCATTAATGCCTTCACAGAATTATTATGTTAGGGTAAAAGGTGTGTCGTGGTTTAACCCGGCCGGCAGCTAAACACCACGCAGCTGTTCGCTCACCCTCCCCCTCCCTCTCTGGGACGGGGGAGAGAAATGGAAAGTGAAGCCCGTGAGTTGAGATAAAGACAGTTTAATAAGACAAAATAATAATAATAATAATAATAATAATAATAATAATAATAATAATAATACAATGATGATAATAGTACCACTACTAATAATGTGTACAAACAAGTGATGCACAATGCAATTGCTCACCACCCGCTGACCGATGCCCAGCCTAACCCCGAGCAGTCCGGCCCCCTCCCCCTGGCTAGCCACCCCTATGTATTGTTTAGCCTGACGTCAGATGCTATGGAATACCCCTTTGGCTAGTTTGGGTCACCTGTCCTGGGTCTGTCCCCTCCCAGCTCTTACTGCACCCCCAGCCTGCCTGTTGGCAGGACAGAGCAAGAAGCTGAGATGTCCTTGGCTTGGTATAAGCATTGCTCTGCAACAATTGAAACATCGGGGTGTTATCAGCACTCTTCTCATCCTAAGCCAAAACATAGCATTCTCCCAGCTACTAGGAAGAAAATTAACTCTGTTCTAACTGAAACCAGGACAAGGTGTAACCGAAAAGGCTTATTTTTGTGAACCTTTGAAGTACAAGTTAGGGAAACAATGGGGCATACACAGATTTTTATCTATGCCTAGCTCCTCATGGGCATTCTTAGGTAGAGATTTATTAGAGCAAGTAGGAGCAGAAATTGTCTTTGAAAAAGGGAAAATGGAATTAAGAACAGGAGAAGAACAACTAATAAATGTGTTAAGCTTGGCACTAATACAAACTGACCCTAAAAGTGAAATACCTTTAGAGATCACAGATCAAGTATGTCCAGGAGTTTGGGCTACCGAAGTCCCTGGAAGAGCTAAAAATGTGACCTTAATAATTATTAAATTAAAGCCAGGAGAGAAACCCGTTAAGGTTAAGTAATATCCTTTGAGGATAGAAGATAGGAAAGGAATTAAAGAGATAATTGATCAATTTTTACAGTATGGATTATTGATTGAATGCGAATCAGAATACAATGCACCCATATTGCCAATTAAAAAGGCAGATGAAAAAGCTATAGGCTAGTTCAGGATTTGAGGGCCATAAATAAAATCACTGAGGATATACATCCAGTAGTGGCAAACCCTTATACTTTGCTGACTAAATTAAAGAATAGTCAAGTCTGGTTTACCGTACTGGATTTAAAAGATGCCTTCTTCTGCCTAGGCTTAGCCACAGAAAGCCAAAACCTATTCGCCTTTGAATGGGAAAATCCCGATTCAGGCAGAAAGACGCAGCTTACGTGGACATTACTACCTCAAGGATTCAAGAATAGCCCCACTATTTTTGGAAACCAATTAGCAAGGGAACTCGAAACATGGATACCTCCGGACACTGAAGGTGCTTTGTTACAATATGTAGATGATCTCTTAATAGCTACCGAGACTAAAGGGAGTTGTATTCAATGGACTATAAGTCGTCTTAATTTTCTGGGTTTAAATGGATATCAAGTCTCTTGACAGAAAGTCCAGCTGGCTCAACAAAGTGTGACCTATCTGGGATTTGACATTTCGGAAGGACAACGAGAACTAGGAACTGAACATAAGGAAGTCATTTGCCGGACTCCAGAACCTCAAATGGTAAAGGAGCTACAAAGCTTTTTAGGAATGACAGGTTGGTGTCGCCTTTGGATTTATAATTATGGACTATTGGTAAAGCCTCTATGTGAATCGATAAAGATTAACCAGTCAAAGTTAGTCTGGACTGGAGAAGCACAAAAAGTCTTTAAACAACTTAAACAAGAATTGATGATTTTGAAATATCAAGCAATATTGGTAGAACAGGACGACGTGGAAATTGTGATAATTCATATTGTGAATCTAGCCTCTTTTCTTAGTGATGCTCCGGCACAAGCTGTGATTCACGATTGTTTAGAAACTCTAGAGACTGTGTATTCCAGCCGACCAGACCTTAAGGAGGAGCCCATGGAAGATGCGGAAGAAACTTGGTTCACGGATGGGAGCAGTTTTGTTACGCAAAGACAACGTAAAGCTGGATATGCTATAACAACTACTCAGCAGGTAATCGAGTCTAAGCCTTTACCCCCTGGAACATCAGCTCAAAAGGCGGAGATAGTTGCTCTCATGAGAGCATTGGAACTGGCAGCGGGAAAAAGGGTAAATATTTGGACAGATTCTAAATATACATTCGGCGTGGTACATGCTCATGGAGCAATTTGGAAAGAACATGGATTGCTGACCGCTCAGTGAAAACACAAAGTATGCTGAAGAAATTTTAAAATTGTTAGAGGCTGTAAAAGAACCAGAAAAGGTAGCTATCATGCATTGTCAGGGACACCAAAAGGGGAACACCGATTTTGAAATTGGAAAATCGATTGGCAGAGGCTAAGCAGGCAGCTGAAATAACTGAGGTGAAGGCATTGTCTTTGATACCAGACGGTAAAATCCAAACTATATCCAAATTATACAAAAGAAGACTTAAAATTAATTGAAGATTTGAAAGGTAAAATGAAACCAGATGGATGAGTATATTTAAAAGATAACCCCATAGTAATACCCTCTAGTTTGACATGGCCCATAGTTCTTACAGAACACAATAAAACGCACTGGGGAGCTGGCACACTGCATAAGAGCCCGAGTCAGACATTAGTGGGACGATATGATAAAACAAGTAACTCAACAATGTAGCATTTGCTTACACAATAACCCCAATAGCAAGAATAGAATAAAATTTGGAATAATCGGTAAAGGAAATTATTCGGGGCAACAGTGGCAAATTGATTTTTCAGAACTCCCTAGAAAAAGGGGGTATCATTATTTACTGGTTCTGACTGACACGTTTTCAGGAAGGCCTGAAGCCTTTCCCTGTCGAACAAACAAAGCAAGAGAAGTGGTTAAAGTCTTGTTAAATGAAATAATACCATGCTTTGGGATTCTAGTAGCAATGTCTTCTGATAGAGTTTCACATTTTTGTGCACAAGTGGTAGAACAGATAAGTAAGATTCTAAAGATAGATTGGCAACTGCATACTCCTTATAGACCACAGGCAAGTGGACAGGTAGAAAAAATGAACCATTTAATTAAACAATAAATAGCTAAAATTGGATAAGAAGCTAATTTGTCATGGCCTCAATCCCTCCCTTTAGCATTACTTGGAATTAGAGTTAAACCTAGAATAAAAGGGAATTTGAGTCCCTTCAAAATCTTATATGGAAGGCCATAGCAATTTCTATTTAGTGGAGAGGACCTAACGCAGTTAGGATCAGAATATTTATATGCTTATATAACTGAACTTCAGAAACAATTAAATAAAGTACATACATTTGTTTTAGGGACCAGGGCTAGAGGGTTGGATCAACCAATCCACCCCTTTAAGCTCAGGGATTATATATATGTAAAGACTTTTTCAGGACAACCCGTGCAGGAAAAATGGAAGGAAAGTGGATGGGACCATACCAAGTATTACTGACAACACACACCGCCATTAAGATTAAGAAGCAAGCAGCTTGGATCCACAATTCAAGGGTGAAGAAGGCCCCGGCGAGGATATGGACCACCACTCCAATTGAACCAACAAAATTACGGTTTTCCAGATCCTAATGATTGCAGGGGTGCGGTTCTCGGATTTGGGGTGGGCAACTTGGGATGAGAACTTACACCTGACCTTAATACAAACAATTTCTCAAGTAACTAATAAGACAAACTGTTGGGTATGCACCCATCTGCCACAGCATGGGAATAAGGGTGTATCGTTAATTGGGATTCCCTTGCCTGCAAACTTATCTTGGACTAATTTGTGGGAAAACACATCTTGGGGTCGAAAATATTAAGCAGTTTTGGAACTAGAACTGAGTAGCTTCATGCCGTTAGAATCCTATTATGTATGTGTACAAAGGTGTAACCCGCCTAAGGGTATAGGAAAACAGCATTGTATAAATACGGATACTACTTATGTGGGAAATCAGACATCTTGTAATTGAACAATTGATATTAGTACGACTAGCGGCTGGGCAAATTCAACCAGCTGGACGGTTCCAGAAGGAAAAGGGTGGTATTGGCTATGCAATGATACAGCCCGTAAGGTCTTGCCTGAGAATTGGAAGGGAACTTGCACTCTTGGAGCGGTAGTCCCCAATATGACAGTACATGATGTAGTGCCTCGAGGTTACTTGAGAACTCATATCCGGAGAATCAGACGAAAAATTAACAATCCATTGATAGAGAGACACACCCCTTTTCATAGTTTTGTGCGATGGTTTATCCCATGGTTAGGAGTGAGTGAATTGGAAAAGGCAATAGTTAATATTTCTGCAATTATAGAGAAGTTAGAAAACAAAATTCTGGATGCTATAAAGGCTCAACAAGAAGAGATACCTAGTTTATCACAGGTAGTATTCCAAAATCGGATGGCCCTAGACTTGTTACTGGCCACTCAAGGGGGAGTCTGTACAGTAATAAACACAAGTTGTTGTATGTATGTAGATCAGAGTGGAAGGATCTCTACCGACCTGGAAGAAATATGGAAGCAGACCAGGATCCTACATGAGATCAGTAAAGATGATCTTTCATGGAGTTTTAGTGAACTATGGAATAAGTTAACCTCCTGGTTGCCCAATTTCCAATGGTTGAAACAAGTATTCATTGCTCTAATCGTATTAGTAGTGTTAGGAATATTTGTGTGCATGTTGTTTAGATGCCTGCTTTGTTGTGTTACTGTAAATAAAGAAAGTATCTGATGCAAAAGAATTTGCATGGGAAAAGAAAAGGGGGGATTGATTAAGGAGGTATTGGGGAGGCAAGGACAATCCCCAGACAAGGACTGTATATCTCGAAACAAGACACTGGAACTCATGATAAGGAAGCGGCAGGCGGACAGAGAAACGAATGTAAGGACTATAACTCTCGAAACTGGACATTGGAATTCATTATAAAGATACAACAAACGGGAGAATTGGCAACAACCAGCTCTTGCAATTAAGAAACATGCCAATTCAGCAGATTCCTGACCAAAGGTGAAAAGTACACTGTGAGGAAGACTCGGGGTCTTCCTCCCAAAGACCCCTGCCCACGTCCCAAAGACCCCTGCCCACAATTCTTGGAAGGCTCTGCGCAGGCGCAAGGTGCCAAAAGGCTAATTAGCATGAGAAGCGAGGGAAGGCGGGGATAGGTAATGCATATGTATAGGTGCTTGTAGAATATTGATAGATTGATTGTATAAATTCAAGACTGCTTTCTGCTTTGGGTATGCACGATAGGTGGAGAGATCCCCCGTGCATCCAGCGCTGCAATAAAGAATATACCACTTAAAGGAATTTCGGCTTCGATCTTTGAATCAATTTGGCGACCCAGATGGGACAACCTCTCTGCCGGACTGCAGGACCTGCTGGGAACAGGACTCCCTAGGGTACCCCCGGGATTTCCCGGAGGGACTCCTCGACTCACCGGATCACTGCGGAGGCAGACAAGGACCCCATCATTGTAAGTGAGTATATTCTTTATTCTGGTTTGGTTTTCTGGTAGACCGGTCATCTGGAACTGTCTGTAAGTCAGAAGGTGATCTTCTGCGAGGCAGTGTTTGGTATATACTTTGTGGTTAGCACCATAAGTACATGTTTGGGGACCTTAAGGAAGGAGCTCGCTTTAAGGTCCATCTGGAATTGTGTTGTCTATTTCGGTTTTCTGACTCATGGAGTATGGTATTTAACTCTGGTTCTTGTTACTGCGATTTTGGCTATTTTCCTGGTGGTAATAGTAGGTTCGTGGCATTGTTATAAGAAAGATATCGTTACGGTGTTACACAGTTCGGTTTTCTGACTTATCGCATGTGGAATTTGACTCTGACTATTGTTACTGTGATTTTGGCAATATTGCTGGTAATAGTAGTTTTGTGGCATCGCTACTGAAAGATATTGCGTGCCCGTATTTTTGTGAGTGATACGTTTTGTGATACGCTTTTGTAAGTAACATGAGTATTCTGAAAGTGTAAACTGGAAACTGGGGGGGCAAACAAGCAGTGAAATTTTAAAGAAAAGTGTGTTAGGATGTGTTTTAAGTCACTGGAAAGATATTGGAGGATCTGCCGGTGGAAGTGTGAACAGGAAAACATTGATAAAATATCGTAATCAGTGGTGGCCTCTTTATAAGCTGGAATGTGGAGAAAAGTGGCCCCTAAATGGAACTTTAAACTATAATATTTTGCTACAGTTAATGTTGTTTTTTTGAGAAGCAGAACAGGATGAAATGTTGTATACTGATGTTTCAGCATCTTGGTGGGAAAAGGTAGGGAATTAAGTTGGCCCCTGACTGAACCTTTGATGTTGGCATTAGAGAAGTACAGGCTGGAGAAAGATAAAGGAAGTGTTAAAAGGGTTGTTGAAAGTGTTAAAGGTGTTTGAAGTTGAATGAGCAGGGAAAGAGGATGTAGGAATGTTAATAGTTCTGCCTCTGCCCGAGGCAGAGATCTTAAAATCATGGGTGTTAGCCCTTTAGGGCAAAGGGACCATGATCGGTCCGAGAGAGTTGTCACAGAAACAGAAAAGAGGTACACTCTTAAAACAACCTGAGTTCATGTGCGAGCTCAGATTGCTGATGGGACCGTTCAGGGAACTGTGGACAATTGCATTCCCCTGACTGACCCCCACTAAGACCCGAATCATCCTGAAAATCATGAACGGTTAAGTAAATACTAAAACCTGGATGAATTGGGAATTGAGAATATGCTTCCAACAAGGTCTAAAAGAAAGCCCTATGGAATTTTTGGACCAACTCTGAAATGTAATGAAAATAAATAAATAAATAAATAAATAAATAAAACAAAACGGTTTGGACCTGGCTTTGGAGGACAAATTGACTAGCCTTTTCCTAGGGTAATCAACCCCTGATTTCAACAGGAATAACGGGGACCTGGGGAATCTACCCTAGCGGATCCTCCACTGGTTATAATGAAGCTAGGGGAGGAATGGAAGTGAAATTTCTTATTGCTATGGGGCAACGTATTCAGTTCTAAATCAAGCATTAATGCCTTCACAGAATTATTATGTTAGGGTAAAAGGTGTGTCGTGGTTTAACCCGGCCGGCAGCTAAACACCACGCAGCTGTTCGCTCACCCTCCCCCTCCCTCTCTGGGACGGGGGAGAGAAATGGAAAGTGAAGCCCGTGAGTTGAGATAAAGACAGTTTAATAAGACAAAATAATAATAATAATAATAATAATAATAATAATAATAATAATAATAATAATAATAATAATAATAATAATAATACAATGATGATAATAGTACCACTACTAATAATGTGTACAAACAAGTGATGCACAATGCAATTGCTCACCACCCGCTGACCGATGCCCAGCCTAACCCCGAGCAGTCCGGCCCCCTCCCCCTGGCTAGCCACCCCTATGTATTGTTTAGCCTGACGTCAGATGCTATGGAATACCCCTTTGGCTAGTTTGGGTCACCTGTCCTGGGTCTGTCCCCTCCCAGCTCTTACTGCACCCCCAGCCTGCCTGTTGGCAGGACAGAGCAAGAAGCTGAGATGTCCTTGGCTTGGTATAAGCATTGCTCTGCAACAATTGAAACATCGGGGTGTTATCAGCACTCTTCTCATCCTAAGCCAAAACATAGCATTCTCCCAGCTACTAGGAAGAAAATTAACTCTGTTCTAACTGAAACCAGGACAAGGTGTAACCGAAAAGGCTTATTTTTGTGAACCTTTGAAGTACAAGTTAGGGAAACAATGGGGCATACACAGATTTTTATCTATGCCTAGCTCCTCATGGGCATTCTTAGGTAGAGATTTATTAGAGCAAGTAGGAGCAGAAATTGTCTTTGAAAAAGGGAAAATGGAATTAAGAACAGGAGAAGAACAACTAATAAATGTGTTAAGCTTGGCACTAATACAAACTGACCCTAAAAGTGAAATACCTTTAGAGATCACAGATCAAGTATGTCCAGGAGTTTGGGCTACCGAAGTCCCTGGAAGAGCTAAAAATGTGACCTTAATAATTATTAAATTAAAGCCAGGAGAGAAACCCGTTAAGGTTAAGTAATATCCTTTGAGGATAGAAGATAGGAAAGGAATTAAAGAGATAATTGATCAATTTTTACAGTATGGATTATTGATTGAATGCGAATCAGAATACAATGCACCCATATTGCCAATTAAAAAGGCAGATGAAAAAGCTATAGGCTAGTTCAGGATTTGAGGGCCATAAATAAAATCACTGAGGATATACATCCAGTAGTGGCAAACCCTTATACTTTGCTGACTAAATTAAAGAATAGTCAAGTCTGGTTTACCGTACTGGATTTAAAAGATGCCTTCTTCTGCCTAGGCTTAGCCACAGAAAGCCAAAACCTATTCGCCTTTGAATGGGAAAATCCCGATTCAGGCAGAAAGACGCAGCTTACGTGGACATTACTACCTCAAGGATTCAAGAATAGCCCCACTATTTTTGGAAACCAATTAGCAAGGGAACTCGAAACATGGATACCTCCGGACACTGAAGGTGCTTTGTTACAATATGTAGATGATCTCTTAATAGCTACCGAGACTAAAGGGAGTTGTATTCAATGGACTATAAGTCGTCTTAATTTTCTGGGTTTAAATGGATATCAAGTCTCTTGACAGAAAGTCCAGCTGGCTCAACAAAGTGTGACCTATCTGGGATTTGACATTTCGGAAGGACAACGAGAACTAGGAACTGAACATAAGGAAGTCATTTGCCGGACTCCAGAACCTCAAATGGTAAAGGAGCTACAAAGCTTTTTAGGAATGACAGGTTGGTGTCGCCTTTGGATTTATAATTATGGACTATTGGTAAAGCCTCTATGTGAATCGATAAAGATTAACCAGTCAAAGTTAGTCTGGACTGGAGAAGCACAAAAAGTCTTTAAACAACTTAAACAAGAATTGATGATTTTGAAATATCAAGCAATATTGGTAGAACAGGACGACGTGGAAATTGTGATAATTCATATTGTGAATCTAGCCTCTTTTCTTAGTGATGCTCCGGCACAAGCTGTGATTCACGATTGTTTAGAAACTCTAGAGACTGTGTATTCCAGCCGACCAGACCTTAAGGAGGAGCCCATGGAAGATGCGGAAGACACTTGGTTCACGGATGGGAGCAGTTTTGTTACGCAAAGACAACGTAAAGCTGGATATGCTATAACAACTACTCAGCAGGTAATCGAGTCTAAGCCTTTACCCCCTGGAACATCAGCTCAAAAGGCGGAGATAGTTGCTCTCATGAGAGCATTGGAACTGGCAGCGGGAAAAAGGGTAAATATTTGGACAGATTCTAAATATACATTCGGCGTGGTACATGCTCATGGAGCAATTTGGAAAGAACATGGATTGCTGACCGCTCAGTGAAAACACAAAGTATGCTGAAGAAATTTTAAAATTGTTAGAGGCTGTAAAAGAACCAGAAAAGGTAGCTATCATGCATTGTCAGGGACACCAAAAGGGGAACACCGATTTTGAAATTGGAAAATCGATTGGCAGAGGCTAAGCAGGCAGCTGAAATAACTGAGGTGAAGGCATTGTCTTTGATACCAGACGGTAAAATCCAAACTATATCCAAATTATACAAAAGAAGACTTAAAATTAATTGAAGATTTGAAAGGTAAAATGGAACCAGATGGATGAGTATATTTAAAAGATAACCCCATAGTAATACCCTCTAGTTTGACATGGCCCATAGTTCTTACAGAACACAATAAAACGCACTGGGGAGCTGGCACACTGCATAAGAGCCCGAGTCAGACATTAGTGGGACGATATGATAAAACAAGTAACTCAACAATGTAGCATTTGCTTACACAATAACCCCAATAGCAAGAATAGAATAAAATTTGGAATAATCGGTAAAGGAAATTATTCGGGGCAACAGTGGCAAATTGATTTTTCAGAACTCCCTAGAAAAAGGGGGTATCATTATTTACTGGTTCTGACTGACACGTTTTCAGGAAGGCCTGAAGCCTTTCCCTGTCGAACAAACAAAGCAAGAGAAGTGGTTAAAGTCTTGTTAAATGAAATAATACCATGCTTTGGGATTCTAGTAGCAATGTCTTCTGATAGAGTTTCACATTTTTGTGCACAAGTGGTAGACCAGATAAGTAAGATTCTAAAGATAGATTGGCAACTGCATACTCCTTATAGACCACAGGCAAGTGGACAGGTAGAAAAAATGAACCATTTAATTAAACAATAAATAGCTAAAATTGGATAAGAAGCTAATTTGTCATGGCCTCAATCCCTCCCTTTAGCATTACTTGGAATTAGAGTTAAACCTAGAATAAAAGGAAATTTGAGTCCCTTCAAAATCTTATATGGAAGGCCATAGCAATTTCTATTTAGTGGAGAGGACCTAACGCAGTTAGGATCAGAATATTTATATGCTTATATAACTGAACTTCAGAAACAATTAAATAAAGTACATACATTTGTTTTAGGGACCAGGGCTAGAGGGTTGGATCAACCAATCCACCCCTTTAAGCTCAGGGATTATATATATATAAAGACTTTTTCAGGACAACCCGTGCAGGAAAAATGGAAGGAAAGTGGATGGGACCATACCAAGTATTTCTGACAACACACACCGCCATTAAGATTAAGAAGCAAGCAGCTTGGATCCACAATTCAAGGGTGAAGAAGGCCCCGGCGAGGATATGGACCACCACTCCAATTGGACCAACAAAATTACGGTTTTCCAGATCCTAATGATTGCAGGGGTGCGGTTCTCGGATTTGGGGTGGGCAACTTGGGATGAGAACTTACACCTGACCTTAATACAAACAATTTCTCAAGTAACTAATAAGACGAACTGTTGGGTATGCACCCATCTGCCACAGCATGGGAATAAGGGTGTATCGTAACCCTTACCCAAACCCTAACCCTAACCCTTACCCCAACCCTTACCCTGACCCTTACATTAACCCTAACCCTAACCCTATCCCTAACCCTAACCCAAACCCTTACTCTAACCCTAAGCCTTATCCTAAACCTTACACTTAATCTTATCTTTAACCTTACCCTTAAACTAATACATACCCTTACGTTTCCCTCATCATAACCCTAAAATTAACCGTAACCATTACCCTAACACTTATCCTTACCTAACCCTAACCCTTACTCTAACTTTTACCCTGAGCCAGAACCTTAGACTTCCCCTACCCCTTCCCCTTACTAATACCGTTACCCTAACCCTTACCCTTACACTTACGGTTACCATTAACCTTACCCTTACCCTAACACTTAACCTTAACCTAAACCTAACTCTAAACCTTACCTGAACCCTTACCCTGACCCTTACATTAACCCTTACCCTAAAACTTACACTTAACCTTAACCTTACCCTTAACCTTAACCTAATACTTACCCTTACTTTTCCCTCACCCTAACCCTAAAATTAACCCTAACCATTACCCCAACACTTACCCTTACCCTAACCCTTACCCTTACCATAACCCATACTATAACACATACTTCTACCCGTACCCGTACCCTTACAGTAACCCTTACCCTTACGGTAACCCTTACACTTATCGTAACCCTTACCCTTACCGTTACCGTTACCGTGGCCCTTACCCTTACCCTTACCCTTACCCTAACCCTAAACCTTACCCTTATCCTAACACTTACCCTTACCGTAAACCTTACCCTTTCTGCTACACTTACCCTTAGCCTAAATCTAAACCTTACACTTACCCTTAGCCTAACCCTCACCCTTACCCTTACCCATACCCTTATTCTTACCCTTTCCCGAGCCCTTACCTTTACACTTACGGTTACCATTAACCTTACCCTTACCCTAACATTTATCCTTAACCTAACCCTTACCCTAAACCTTACCCCAACCCTTACCCTGACCCTTACATTAACCCTAACCCTTACCCTAAACCTTACACTTAATCTTAACCTTAACCTTACCCTTAACATTAACCTAATACTTATGCATACGTTTTCCTGACTTTAACCCTAAAACTAACCCTAACCATTACCCTAACACTTAACCTTACCCTAACCCTAACCCTAACCCTTTCTCTTACACTTACCCTGACCTGTACCCTTACACTTACCCTTACCCTTATACTCACCCTAATTCTTACCCATACCCTAACACATATTTGTACCCTTAACCTTAAGGCATACAAGAACTCTTACATGTACACTTACGCTTGCACTTACCCTAGCAATTACTCGTACAATTACCCTTAACCTTACTATTAAGCTAACCCTAAACCTTACCCTTATCCTAACACTTACCCTTATCCTAAACCTTACCCTTTCTGCTACACTTACCCTTTGCCTAATTCTAAACCTTACCCGAACCCTCACCCTTACCTAAATCTAACTAAAATCTAACCATTACCCTAACCCCTCACCCTTAGAATATACATATTTTTACCCTTTACCTAAACCTTTACCCCAACCCTTACCTTGACCCTTACATTAACCCTAATCCTTACACTAAACCTTACACTTACTCTTAACCTTAACCTTAGCTGTAACCTAATACTTACTCTTACGTTTCCCTCACCCTAAACCTAAAATTAGCCTAACCATTACCCTAACACTTACCCTTACTCTAACCCTTACCATGAACTTAAGTGTAAGTGTTAGGATAACGTTAACCTTAAGGGTGACCCTTAAGCTTATCCTTAATGTTTATGGTTAGGTTAAGGGTAATTGTACGAGTAATTACTAGGATAAGTGTAAGCGTAAGTGTACATGTAAGTGTTGATGTATGGCTTATGGTAAGGGTAAGGTAAAGGGTAAGGTTTATGTTAAGGGAAAGTGTAAGAGTAACGGATAGAATAAGGGTAAGTGTAACGGTTAAGTGTTAGGGTAATGGTTAGGGTTAATTTTAGGATTAGGGTGAGAAAAATGTAAGGTTAAGTACTAGCTTAAGGTTAAGGGTAAGGTTAAGGTTAAGAGTAAGTGTAAGGTTTAGGTTAAGGGTTAGGGTTAATGTAAGGTTCAGGGAAAGGTTTGGGGTAAGGTTTAGGGTTAGGTTCAGCTTAAGGGTAAGGGTTGGGGTAAGGTTAAGGGTATGGATAAGGATAAGTGTAAGGGATAGGGTAAGGGTAAGGGTTAGCGTAAGGGTAAGATTAATGGTAAGGTTTATGTTAAGGGTAAGCGTAAGGGTAACGGATAGAGTAAGCGTAAGGGTAACGGTAAGGTTAAGGGTAAAAATATGTGTTAGGGTATGGGTTATGGTATGGGTAAGAGTTAGGGTAATGTAAGGGTAAGGGTGAGTGTAAGGGTATGGGTCAGGGTAAGGGTTAGAGTAAGGGTTAGGGTTAGGGTAAGGGTAAGTGTTAGAATAATGGTTAGGGTTAATTTTAGGGTTAGGGTGAGGGAAACGTAAGGGTAAGTATTGGGTTAAGGTAAGGGTAAGTGTAAGGTTTAGATTTAGGCTAATGGTAAATGTAGCAGAAAGGGTAAGGTTTACGATAAGGGTAAGTGTTAGGGTAAGGGTAAGGTTTAGGGTAACATAAAGGGTAAGGATTACGGTAAGGGTAAGGGTATGGGTAGAATTTGTTAGAATATGGCTTATGGTAAGGGTAAGGTTTAGGGTAAGAGTAAGTGTAAGTGTATGTGTAAGGGTACGGGTCATTGTAAGGGTTAGAGTAAGGGTTAGGGTAAGGGTAGGTGTTAGGGTAATGGTTAGGGTAAATTTTAGGGTTAGGGTGAGGGAAACGGAAGGGTAAGTATTAGGTTAATGTTAAGGGTAAGGTTAAGGTTAAGAGTAAGTTTTAGGGTAAGGGTAAGGGTTAATGTAAGGGTCAGAGTAAGGGTTAAGGTAAGGTTTAGGGTTAGAGTTAGGTTAAGGTTAAGTTTTAGGGTAAGGGTAAGTTATATGTATAAGGATAAGTGTAAGGGTAAGTGTTAGGGTAAGTGTAAGGATAAGGATAAGTGTACAAGTCAGGGTAAGGTTTAGAGTTAGGATTAGGGTTTGGGTTAGGGTAAGGGTAAGTGTTAGGGTAATGGTTAGGGTTAATTTTAGGTGTATGGTGACGGATAAGAAAGGGTAAGTAGTAGGTTAAGGTTAAGCGTAAGGTTAAGGTTAAGAGTAAGTGTAAGTTTTAGGGTACGGTTTAGGGTTAATGTAAGGGTCAGGGGAAGTGTTTGAGTAAGATTTAGGGTTAGGGTAAGAGTAAGTATATGGGTAATGGTAAGGGTAAGTGTTAGGGTTAGGGTAAGTGTAAGGTTTAGATTTAGGCTAAGGGTAAGTGTAGCAGAAAGGGTAAGGTTTACGGTAAGTGTAAGGATAAGGTTAAGGTTTAGGCTTACGTTAAGGGTAAGGGTAATGCTTTGGTAAGGGTAAGAGTAAGGGTAAAGGTAAGGGTTACGGTAAGGGTAAGGGTACTGGTAGAAGTATGTGTTAGAGTACGGCTTATGGTAAGGGTACAAGTAGCTCCCCCCCCAGAGACAGGACCCAAAGGTGTATAACCAGTTCCCAACACCCCTGAGACACAGGCCCCAACCCCCCCCCCAGACACAGGGCCCCAAATTCTACAAGCAGCTCCCAACCCCTGCCAGGCAGGCCCCCTACCCTATACAAGCAGCTCCCAACCCTCCCCCCCCCCTGCCCCGAGGGAGGCCTTCAAGGCCCCCACAAACACAGGCCCCTACAGTGTACAGGCAGCTCCCAGCCACCCCCAGATGCTGGCCCCAAAGCTTACCCTTACTCAAACCCTTACAATGACCCGTACTTTTACACATACCCTTACACTTACCCTTACTCTTAAACTTACACTAACCCTTACCCTTAACTAAATCTAACCCTTACAGTAAACATCATCCTTACCCTTACCATTATCCCTTCTCTTACCCTTATCCTAAACGTTTCCCAAACCCTTACCCTTACATTAAACCTAACCCTTGATTAAGGAGGTATTGGGGAGGCATTGGGGAGGCAAGGACAATCCCCAGACATGGACTGTATATCTCGAAACAAGACACTGGAACTCATGATAAGGAAGCGGCAGACGGACAGAGAAACAAACGTAAGGACTATAAATCTCAAAACTGGACATTGGAATTCATTATAAAGATACAACAAACGGAAGAATTAGCAACAACCAGCTCTTGCAATTAAGAAACCTGCCAATTCAGCAGATTCCTGACCAAAGGTGAAAAGTGCACTGTGAGGAAGACTCGGGGTCTTCCTCCCAAAGACCCCTGCCCACGTCCCAAAGACCCCTGCCCACAATTCTTGGAAGGCTCTGCGCAGGCGCAAGGTGCCAAAAGACTAATTAGCATGAGAAGCGAGGGAAGGCGGGGATAGGTAATGCATATGTATAGGTGCTTGTAGAATATTGATAGATTGATTGTATAAATTCAAGACTGCTTTCTGCTTTGGGTATGCACGATAGGTGGAGAGATCCCCCGTGCATCCAGCGCTGCAATAAAGAATATACCACTTAAAGGAATTTCGGCTTCGATCTTTGAATCAATTTGGCGACCCAGATGGGACAACCTCTCTGCCGGACTGCAGGACCTGCTGGGAACAGGACTCCCTAGTTGAGATTAGAATCAATTTGGCGACCCAGATGGGACAACCTCTCTGCCGGACTGCAGGACCTGCTGGGAACAGGACTCCCTAGGGTACCCCCGGGATTTGCCTGGTTTTCTGGTAGACCGGTCATCTGGAACTGTCTGTAAGTCAGAAGGTGATCTTCTGCGAGGCAGTGGTTTGGTATATACTTTGTGGTTAGCACCATAAGTACATGTTTGGGGACCTTAAGGAAGGAGCTCGCTTTAAGGTCCATCTGGAATTGTGTTGTCTATTTCGGTTTTCTGACTCATGGAGTATGGTATTTAACTCTGGTTCTTGTTACTGCGATTTTGGCTATTTTCCTGGTGGTAATAGTAGGTTCGTGGCATTGTTATAAGAAAGATATCGTTACGGTGTTACACAGTTCGGTTTTCTGACTTATCGCATGTGGAATTTGACTCTGACTATTGTTACTGTGATTTTGGCAATATTGCTGGTAATAGTAGTTTTGTGGCATCGCTACTGAAAGATATTGCGTGCCCGTATTTTTGTGAGTGATACGTTTTGTGATACGCTTTTGTAAGTAACATGTGTATTCTGAAAGTGTAAACTGGAAACTGGGGGGGCAAACAAGCAGTGAAATTTTAAAGAAAAGTGTGTTAGGATGTGTTTTAAGTCACTGGAAAGATATTGGAGGATCTGCCGGTGGAAGTGTGAACAGGAAAACATTGATAAAATATCGTAATCAGTGGTGGCCGCTTTATAAGCTGGAATGTGGAGAAAAGTGGCCCCTAAATGGAACTTTAAACTATAATATTTTGCTACAGTTAATGTTGTTTTTTTGAGAAGCAGAACAGGATGAAATGTTGTATACTGATGTTTCAGCATCTTGGTGGGAAAAGGTACGGAATTAAGTTGGCCCCTGACTGAACCTTTGATGTTGGCATTAGAGAAGTACAGGCTGGAGAAAGATAAAGGAAGTGTTAAAAGGGTTGTTGAAAGTGTTAAAGGTGTTTGAAGTTGAATGAGCAGGGAAAGAGGATGTAGGAATGTTAATAGTTCTGCCTCTGCCCGAGGCAGAGATCTTAAAATCATGGGTGTTAGCCCTTTAGGGCAAAGGGACCATGATCGGTCCGAGAGAGTTGTCACAGAAACAGAAAAGAGGTACACTCTTAAAACAACCTGAGTTCATGTGCGAGCTCAGATTGCTGATGGGACCGTTCAGGGAACTGTGGACAATTGCATTCCCCTGACTGACCCCCACTAAGACCCGAATCATCCTGAAAATCATGAACGGTTAAGTAAATACTAAAACCTGGATGAATTGGAAATTGAGAATATGCTTCCAACAAGGTCTAAAAGAAAGCCCTATGAAATGTAATGAAAATAAATAAATAAATAAATAAATAAATAAATAAAACAAAACGGTTTGGACCTGGCTTTGGAGGACAAATTGACTAGCCTTTTCCTAGGGTAATCAACCCCTGATTTCAACAGGAATAACGGGGACCTGGGGAATCTACCCTAGCGGATCCTCCACTGGTTATAATGAAGCTAGGGGAGGAATGGAAGTGAAATTTCTTATTGCTATGGGGCAACGTATTCAGTTCTAAATCAAGCATTAATGCCTTCACAGAATTATTATGTTAGGGTAAAAGGTGTGTCGTGGTTTAACCCGGCCGGCAGCTAAACACCACGCAGCTGTTCGCTCACCCTCCCCCTCCCTCTCTGGGACGGGGGAGAGAAATGGAAAGTGAAGCCCGTGAGTTGAGATAAAGACAGTTTAATAAGACAAAATAATAATAATAATAATAATAATAATAATAATAATAATAATAATAATAATAATAATAATAATAATAATAATACAATGATGATAATAGTACCACTACTAATAATGTGTACAAACAAGTGATGCACAATGCAATTGCTCACCACCCGCTGACCGATGCCCAGCCTAACCCCGAGCAGTCCGGCCCCCTCCCCCTGGCTAGCCACCCCTATGTATTGTTTAGCCTGACGTCAGATGCTATGGAATACCCCTTTGGCTAGTTTGGGTCACCTGTCCTGGGTCTGTCCCCTCCCAGCTCTTACTGCACCCCCAGCCTGCCTGTTGGCAGGACAGAGCAAGAAGCTGAGATGTCCTTGGCTTGGTATAAGCATTGCTCTGCAACAATTGAAACATCGGGGTGTTATCAGCACTCTTCTCATCCTAAGCCAAAACATAGCATTCTCCCAGCTACTAGGAAGAAAATTAACTCTGTTCTAACTGAAACCAGGACAAGGTGTAACCGAAAAGGCTTATTTTTGTGAACCTTTGAAGTACAAGTTAGGGAAACAATGGGGCATACACAGATTTTTATCTATGCCTAGCTCCTCATGGGCATTCTTAGGTAGAGATTTATTAGAGCAAGTAGGAGCAGAAATTGTCTTTGAAAAAGGGAAAATGGAATTAAGAACAGGAGAAGAACAACTAATAAATGTGTTAAGCTTGGCACTAATACAAACTGACCCTAAAAGTGAAATACCTTTAGAGATCACAGATCAAGTATGTCCAGGAGTTTGGGCTACCGAAGTCCCTGGAAGAGCTAAAAATGTGACCTTAATAATTATTAAATTAAAGCCAGGAGAGAAACCCGTTAAGGTTAAGTAATATCCTTTGAGGATAGAAGATAGGAAAGGAATTAAAGAGATAATTGATCAATTTTTACAGTATGGATTATTGATTGAATGCGAATCAGAATACAATGCACCCATATTGCCAATTAAAAAGGCAGATGAAAAAGCTATAGGCTAGTTCAGGATTTGAGGGCCATAAATAAAATCACTGAGGATATACATCCAGTAGTGGCAAACCCTTATACTTTGCTGACTAAATTAAAGAATAGTCAAGTCTGGTTTACCGTACTGGATTTAAAAGATGCCTTCTTCTGCCTAGGCTTAGCCACAGAAAGCCAAAACCTATTCGCCTTTGAATGGGAAAATCCCGATTCAGGCAGAAAGACGCAGCTTACGTGGACATTACTACCTCAAGGATTCAAGAATAGCCCCACTATTTTTGGAAACCAATTAGCAAGGGAACTCGAAACATGGATACCTCCGGACACTGAAGGTGCTTTGTTACAATATGTAGATGATCTCTTAATAGCTACCGAGACTAAAGGGAGTTGTATTCAATGGACTATAAGTCGTCTTAATTTTCTGGGTTTAAATGGATATCAAGTCTCTTGACAGAAAGTCCAGCTGGCTCAACAAAGTGTGACCTATCTGGGATTTGACATTTCGGAAGGACAACGAGAACTAGGAACTGAACATAAGGAAGTCATTTGCCGGACTCCAGAACCTCAAATGGTAAAGGAGCTACAAAGCTTTTTAGGAATGACAGGTTGGTGTCGCCTTTGGATTTATAATTATGGACTATTGGTAAAGCCTCTATGTGAATCGATAAAGATTAACCAGTCAAAGTTAGTCTGGACTGGAGAAGCACAAAAAGTCTTTAAACAACTTAAACAAGAATTGATGATTTTGAAATATCAAGCAATATTGGTAGAACAGGACGACGTGGAAATTGTGATAATTCATATTGTGAATCTAGCCTCTTTTCTTAGTGATGCTCCGGCACAAGCTGTGATTCACGATTGTTTAGAAACTCTAGAGACTGTGTATTCCAGCCGACCAGACCTTAAGGAGGAGCCCATGGAAGATGCGGAAGACACTTGGTTCACGGATGGGAGCAGTTTTGTTACGCAAAGACAACGTAAAGCTGGATATGCTATAACAACTACTCAGCAGGTAATCGAGTCTAAGCCTTTACCCCCTGGAACATCAGCTCAAAAGGCGGAGATAGTTGCTCTCATGAGAGCATTGGAACTGGCAGCGGGAAAAAGGGTAAATATTTGGACAGATTCTAAATATACATTCGGCGTGGTACATGCTCATGGAGCAATTTGGAAAGAACATGGATTGCTGACCGCTCAGTGAAAACACAAAGTATGCTGAAGAAATTTTAAAATTGTTAGAGGCTGTAAAAGAACCAGAAAAGGTAGCTATCATGCATTGTCAGGGACACCAAAAGGGGAACACCGATTTTGAAATTGGAAAATCGATTGGCAGAGGCTAAGCAGGCAGCTGAAATAACTGAGGTGAAGGCATTGTCTTTGATACCAGACGGTAAAATCCAAACTATATCCAAATTATACAAAAGAAGACTTAAAATTAATTGAAGATTTGAAAGGTAAAATGAAACCAGATGGATGAGTATATTTAAAAGATAACCCCATAGTAATACCCTCTAGTTTGACATGGCCCATAGTTCTTACAGAACACAATAAAACGTATTGGGGAGCTGGCACACTGCATAAGAGCCTGAGTCAGACATTAGTGGGACGATATGATAAAACAAGTAACTCAACAATGTAGCATTTGCTTACACAATAACCCCAATAGCAAGAATAGAATAAAATTTGGAATAATCGGTAAAGGAAATTATTCGGGGCAACAGTGGCAAATTGATTTTTCAGAACTCCCTAGAAAAAGGGGGTATCATTATTTACTGGTTCTGACTGACACGTTTTCAGGAAGGCCTGAAGCCTTTCCCTGTCGAACAAACAAAGCAAGAGAAGTGGTTAAAGTCTTGTTAAATGAAATAATACCATGCTTTGGGATTCTAGTAGCAATGTCTTCTGATAGAGTTTCACATTTTTGTGCACAAGTGGTAGACCAGATAAGTAAGATTCTAAAGATAGATTGGCAACTGCATACTCCTTATAGACCACAGGCAAGTGGACAGGTAGAAAAAATGAACCATTTAATTAAACAATAAATAGCTAAAATTGGATAAGAAGCTAATTTGTCATGGCCTCAATCCCTCCCTTTAGCATTACTTGGAATTAGAGTTAAACCTAGAATAAAAGGGAATTTGAGTCCCTTCAAAATCTTATATGGAAGGCCATAGCAATTTCTATTTAGTGGAGAGGACCTAACGCAGTTAGGATCAGAATATTTATATGCTTATATAACTGAACTTCAGAAACAATTAAATAAAGTACATACATTTGTTTTAGGGACCAGGGCTAGAGGGTTGGATCAACCAATCCACCCCTTTAAGCTCAGGGATTATATATATGTAAAGACTTTTTCAGGACAACCCGTGCAGGAAAAATGGAAGGAAAGTGGATGGGACCATACCAAGTATTACTGACAACACACACCGCCATTAAGATTAAGAAGCAAGCAGCTTGGATCCACAATTCAAGGGTGAAGAAGGCCCCGGCGAGGATATGGACCACCACTCCAATTGAACCAACAAAATTACGGTTTTCCAGATCCTAATGATTGCAGGGGTGCGGTTCTCGGATTTGGGGTGGGCAACTTGGGATGAGAACTTACACCTGACCTTAATACAAACAATTTCTCAAGTAACTAATAAGACAAACTGTTGGGTATGCACCCATCTGCCACAGCATGGGAATAAGGGTGTATCGTTAATTGGGATTCCCTTGCCTGCAAACTTATCTTGGACTAATTTGTGGGAAAACACATCTTGGGGTCGAAAATATTAAGCAGTTTTGGAACTAGAACTGAGTAGCTTCATGCCGTTAGAATCCTATTATGTATGTGTACAAAGGTGTAACCCGCCTAAGGGTATAGGAAAACAGCATTGTATAAATACGGATACTACTTATGTGGGAAATCAGACATCTTGTAATTGAACAATTGATATTAGTACGACTAGCGGCTGGGCAAATTCAACCAGCTGGACGGTTCCAGAAGGAAAAGGGTGGTATTGGCTATGCAATGATACAGCCCGTAAGGTCTTGCCTGAGAATTGGAAGGGAACTTGCACTCTTGGAGCGGTAGTCCCCAATATGACAGTACATGATGTAGTGCCTCGAGGTTACTTGAGAACTCATATCCGGAGAATCAGACGAAAAATTAACAATCCATTGATAGAGAGACACACCCCTTTTCATAGTTTTGTGCGATGGTTTATCCCATGGTTAGGAGTGAGTGAATTGGAAAAGGCAATAGTTAATATTTCTGCAATTATAGAGAAGTTAGAAAACAAAATTCTGGATGCTATAAAGGCTCAACAAGAAGAGATACCTAGTTTATCACAGGTAGTATTCCAAAATCGGATGGCCCTAGACTTGTTACTGGCCACTCAAGGGGGAGTCTGTACAGTAATAAACACAAGTTGTTGTATGTATGTAGATCAGAGTGGAAGGATCTCTACCGACCTGGAAGAAATATGGAAGCAGACCAGGATCCTACATGAGATCAGTAAAGATGATCTTTCATGGAGTTTTAGTGAACTATGGAATAAGTTAACCTCCTGGTTGCCCAATTTCCAATGGTTGAAACAAGTATTCATTGCTCTAATCGTATTAGTAGTGTTAGGAATATTTGTGTGCATGTTGTTTAGATGCCTGCTTTGTTGTGTTACTGTAAATAAAGAAAGTATCTGATGCAAAAGAATTTGCATGGGAAAAGAAAAGGGGGGATTGATTAAGGAGGTATTGGGGAGGCAAGGACAATCCCCAGACAAGGACTGTATATCTCGAAACAAGACACTGGAACTCATGATAAGGAAGCGGCAGGCGGACAGAGAAACGAATGTAAGGACTATAACTCTCGAAACTGGACATTGGAATTCATTATAAAGATACAACAAACGGGAGAATTGGCAACAACCAGCTCTTGCAATTAAGAAACATGCCAATTCAGCAGATTCCTGACCAAAGGTGAAAAGTACACTGTGAGGAAGACTCGGGGTCTTCCTCCCAAAGACCCCTGCCCACGTCCCAAAGACCCCTGCCCACAATTCTTGGAAGGCTCTGCGCAGGCGCAAGGTGCCAAAAGGCTAATTAGCATGAGAAGCGAGGGAAGGCGGGGATAGGTAATGCATATGTATAGGTGCTTGTAGAATATTGATAGATTGATTGTATAAATTCAAGACTGCTTTCTGCTTTGGGTATGCACGATAGGTGGAGAGATCCCCCGTGCATCCAGCGCTGCAATAAAGAATATACCACTTAAAGGAATTTCGGCTTCGATCTTTGAATCAATTTGGCGACCCAGATGGGACAACCTCTCTGCCGGACTGCAGGACCTGCTGGGAACAGGACTCCCTAGGGTACCCCCGGGATTTCCCGGAGGGACTCCTCGACTCACCGGATCACTGCGGAGGCAGACAAGGACCCCATCATTGTAAGTGAGTATATTCTTTATTCTGGTTTGGTTTTCTGGTAGACCGGTCATCTGGAACTGTCTGTAAGTCAGAAGGTGATCTTCTGCGAGGCAGTGTTTGGTATATACTTTGTGGTTAGCACCATAAGTACATGTTTGGGGACCTTAAGGAAGGAGCTCGCTTTAAGGTCCATCTGGAATTGTGTTGTCTATTTCGGTTTTCTGACTCATGGAGTATGGTATTTAACTCTGGTTCTTGTTACTGCGATTTTGGCTATTTTCCTGGTGGTAATAGTAGGTTCGTGGCATTGTTATAAGAAAGATATCGTTACGGTGTTACACAGTTCGGTTTTCTGACTTATCGCATGTGGAATTTGACTCTGACTATTGTTACTGTGATTTTGGCAATATTGCTGGTAATAGTAGTTTTGTGGCATCGCTACTGAAAGATATTGCGTGCCCGTATTTTTGTGAGTGATACGTTTTGTGATACGCTTTTGTAAGTAACATGAGTATTCTGAAAGTGTAAACTGGAAACTGGGGGGGCAAACAAGCAGTGAAATTTTAAAGAAAAGTGTGTTAGGATGTGTTTTAAGTCACTGGAAAGATATTGGAGGATCTGCCGGTGGAAGTGTGAACAGGAAAACATTGATAAAATATCGTAATCAGTGGTGGCCTCTTTATAAGCTGGAATGTGGAGAAAAGTGGCCCCTAAATGGAACTTTAGGATCAAAAAGGAACTTTTTGATCCAACCCTCTAGCCCTGGTCCCTAAAACAAATTTATGTACTTTATTTAATTGTTTCTGAAGTTCAGTTATATAAGCATATAAATATTCTGATCCTAACTGCGTTAGGTCCTCTCCACTAAATAGAAATTGCTATGGCCTTCCATATAAGATTTTGAAGGGACTCAAATTCCCTTTTATTCTAGGTTTAACTCTAATTCCAAGTAATGCTAAAGGAAGGGATTGAGGCCATGACAAATTAGCTTCTTATCCAATTTTAGCTATTTATTGTTTAATTAAATGGTTCATTTTTCTACCTGTCCACTTGCCTGTGGTCTATAAGGAGTATGCAGTTGCCAATCTATCTTTAGAATCTTACTTATCTGTTCTACCACTTGTGCACAAAAATGTGAAACTCTATCAGAAGACATTGCTACTAGAATCCCAAAGCATGGTATTATTTCATTTAACAAGACTTTAACCACTTCTCTTGCTTTGTTTGTTCGACAGGGAAAGGCTTCAGGCCTTCCTGAAAACGTGTCAGTCAGAACCAGTAATAATGATATCCCCCTTTTCTAGGGAGTTCTGAAAAATCAATTTGCCACTGTTGCCCCGAATAATTTCCTTTACCGATTATTCCAAACTTTATTCTATTCTTGCTATTGGGGTTATTGTATAAACAAATGCTACATTGTTGAGTTACTTGTTTTATCATATCGTCCCACTAATGTCTGACGCAGGCTCTTATGCAGTGTGCCAGCTCCCCAATACGTTTTATTGTGTTCTGTAAGAACTATGGGCCATGTCAAACTAGAGGGTATTACTATGTGGTTATCTTTTAAATATACTCATCCATCTGGTTTCATTTTACCTTTCAAATCTTCAATTAATTTTAAGTCTTCTTTTGTATAATTTGGATATAGTTTGGATTTTACCGTCTGGTATCAAAGACAATGCCTTCACCTCAGTTATTTCAGCTGCCTGCTTAGCCTCTGCCAATCGATTTCCAATTTCAAAATCGGTGTTCCCCTTTTGGTGTCCCTGACAATGCATGATAGTTACCTTTTCTGGTTGTTTTACAGCCTCTAACAATTTTAAAATTTCTTCAGCACGTTTTATCTGTTTTCCCTGAGCAGTCAGTAATTCACGTTCCTTCCAAATTGCTCCATGAGCATGTACCACGCCGAATGCATATTTAGAATCTGTCCAAATATTTACCCTTTTTCCAGCTGCCAGTTCCAATGCTCTCGTGAGTGCGACTATCTCCGCCTTTTGAGCTGATGTTCCAGGGGGTAAAGGCTTAGACTCAATTACCTGCTGAGTAGTTGTTATAGCATATCCAGCTTTACGTTGTCTTTGCATAACAAAACTGCTCCCATCCGTGAACCAAGTTTCTTCCGCATCTTCCATGGGCTCCTCCTTAAGGTCTGGTCGGCTGGAATACACAGTCTCTATAGTTTCTAAACAATCGTGAATCACAGGCTGTGCCGGAGCATCACTAAGAAAAGAGGCTAGATTCACAATATTAGTTATCACAATTTCCAAGTTGTCCTGTTCTACCAATATTGCTTGATATTTCAAAATCATCAATTCTTGTTTAAGTTGTTTAAAGACTTTTTGTGCTTCTCCAGTCCAGACTAACTTTGACTGGTTAATCTTTATCAATTCACATAGAGGCTTTACCAATAGTCCATAATTATAAATCCAAAGGCGACACCAACCTGTCATTCCTAAAAAGCTTTGTAGCTCCTTTACCATTTGAGGTTCTGGAGTCTGGCAAATGACTTCCTTATGTTCAGTTCCTAGTTCTCGTTGTCCTTCCGAAATTTCAAATCCCAGATAGGTCACACTTTGTTGAGCCAGCTGGACTTTCTGTCAAGAGACTTGATATCCATTTAAACCCAGAAAATTAAGACGACTTATAGTCCATTGAATACAACTCCCTTTAGTCTCAGTAGCTATTAAGAGATCATGTACATATTGTAACAAAGCACCTTCAGTGTCCGGAGGCATCCATGTTTCGAGTTTCCTTGCTAATTGCTTTCCAAAAATAGTGGGGCTATTCTTGAATCCTTGAGGTAGTAATGTCTACGTAAGCTGCGTCTTTCTGCCTGAATCGGGATTTTCCCATTCAAAGGCGAATAGGTTTTGGCTTTCTGTGGCTAAGCCTAGGCAGAAGAAGGCGTCTTTTAAATCCAGTACGGTAAACCAGACTTGACTATTCAGCAAAGTATAAGGGTTTGCCACTACTGGATGTATATCCTCAGTGATTTTATTTATGGCCCTCAAATCCTGAACTAGCCTATAGCTTTTTCATCTGCCTTTTTAATTGGCGATATGGGTGCATTGTATTCTGATTCGCATTCAATCAATAATCTATACTGTAAAAATTTATTAATTATCTCTTTAATTCCTTTCCTATCTTCTATCCTCAAAGGATATTACTTAACCTTAATGGGTTTCTCTCCTGGCTTTAATTTAATAATTATTAAGGTCACATTTTTACCTCTTTCAGGGGTTTCAGTAGCCCAAACTCCTGGACATACTTGATCTGTGATCTCTAAAGGTATTTCACTTTTAGGGTCAGTTTGTATTAGTGCCAAGCTTAACACATTTATTAGTTGTTCTTCTCCTATACTTAATTCCATTTTCCTTTTTTCAAAAACAATTTCTGCTCCTACTTGCTCTAATAAATCTCTACCTAAGAGTGCCCATGAGGAACTAGGCATATATAAAAATCTGTGTATGCCCCATTTTTTCCGTAACTTGTACTTCAAAGGTTCACAAAAATAAGCCTTTTCGGTTACACCTTGTCCTGGTTTCAGTTAGAACAGAGTTAATTTTCTTCCTAGTAGCTGGGAGAATGCTATGTTTTGGCTTAGGATGAGAAGAGTGCTGATAACACCCCGATGTTTCAATTGTTGCAGAGCAATGCTTATACCAAGCCAAGGACATCTCAGCTTCTTGCTCTGTCCTGCCAACAGGCAGGCTGGGGGTGCAGTAAGAGCTGGGAGGGGACAGACCCAGGACAGGTGACCCAAACTAGCCAAAGGGGTATTCCATAGCATCTGACGTCAGGCTAAACAATACATAGGGGTGGCTAGCCAGGGGGAGGGGGCCGGACTGCTCGGGGTTAGGCTGGCCATCGGTCAGCGGGTGGTGAGCAATTGCATTGTGCATCACTTGTTTGTACACATTATTAGTAGTGGTACTATTATCATCATTGTATTATTATTATTATTATTATTATTATTATTATTATTATTATTATTGTTATTATTGTTATTATTGTTATTATTATTATTTTGTCTTATTAAACTGTCTTTATCTCAACTCACAGGCTTCACTTTCCATTTCTCTCCCCCGTCCCAGAGAGGGAGGGGGAGGGGGAGCGAACAGCTGCGTGGTGTTTAGCTGCTGGCCGGATTAAACCACGACACACCTTTTACCCTAACATAATAATTCTGTGAAGGCATTAATGCTTGATTTAGAACTGAATACGTTGCCCCATAGCAATAAGAAATTTCACTTCCATTCCTCCCCTAGCTTCATTATAACCAGTGGAGGATCCGCTAGGGTAGATTCCCCAGGTCCCCGTTATTCCTGTTGAAATCAGGGGTTGATTACCCTAGGAAAAGGCTAGTCAATTTGTCCTCCAAAGCCAGGTCCAAACCGTTTTGTTTTATTTATTTATTTATTTATTTATTTATTTATTTATTTTCATTACATTTCAGAGTTGGTCCAAAAATTCCATAGGGCTTTCTTTTAGACCTTGTTGGAAGCATATTCTCAATTCCCAATTCATCCAGGTTTTAGTATTTACTTAACCGTTCATGATTTTCAGGATGATTCGGGTCTTAGTGGGGGTCGGTCAGGGGAATGCAATTGTCCACAGTTCCCTGAACGGTCCCATCAGCAATCTGAGCTCGCACATGAACTCAGGTTGTTTTAAGAGTGTACCTCTTTTCTGTTTCTGTGACAACTCTCTCGGACCGATCATGGTCCCTTTGCCCTAAAGGGCTAACACCCATGATTTTAAGATCTCTGCCTCGGGCAGAGGCAGAACTATTAACATTCCTACATCCTCTTTCCCTGCTCATTCAACTTCAAACACCTTTAACACTTTCAACAACCCTTTTAACACTTCCTTTATCTTTCTCCAGCCTGTACTTCTCTAATGCCAACATCAAAGGTTCAGTCAGGGGCCAACTTAATTCCCTACCTTTTCCCACCAAGATGCTGAAACATCAGTATACAACATTTCATCCTGTTCTGCTTCTCAAAAAAACAACATTAACTGTAGCAAAATATTATAGTTTAAAGTTCCATTTAGGGGCCACTTTTCTCCACATTCCAGCTTATAAAGCGGCCACCACTGATTACGATATTTTATCAATGTTTTCCTGTTCACACTTCCACCGGCAGATCCTCCAATATCTTTCCAGTGACTTAAAACACATCCTAACACACTTTTCTTTAAAATTTCACTGCTTGTTTGCCCCCCCAGTTTCCAGTTTACACTTTCAGAATACACATGTTACTTACAAAAGCGTATCACAAAACGTATCACTCACAAAAATACGGGCACGCAATATCTTTCAGTAGCGATGCCACAAAACTACTATTACCAGCAATATTGCCAAAATCACAGTAACAATAGTCAGAGTCAAATTCCACATGCGATAAGTCAGAAAACCGAACTGTGTAACACCGTAACGATATCTTTCTTATAACAATGCCACGAACCTACTATTACCACCAGGAAAATAGCCAAAATCGCAGTAACAAGAACCAGAGTTAAATACCATACTCCATGAGTCAGAAAACCGAAATAGACAACACAATTCCAGATGGACCTTAAAGCGAGCTCCTTCCTTAAGGTCCCCAAACATGTACTTATGGTGCTAACCACAAAGTATATACCAAACACTGCCTCGCAGAAGATCACCTTCTGACTTACAGACAGTTCCAGATGACCGGTCTACCAGAAAACCAAACCAGAATAAAGAATATACTCACTTACAATGATGGGGTCCTTGTCTGCCTCCGCAGTGATCCGGTGAGTCGAGGAGTCCCTCCGGGAAATCCCGGGGGTACCCTAGGGAGTCCTGTTCCCAGCAGGTCCTGCAGTCCGGCAGAGAGGTTGTCCCATCTGGGTCGCCAAATTGATTCAAAGATCGAAGCCGAAATTCCTTTAAGTGGTATATTCTTTATTGCAGCGCTGGATGCACGGGGGATCTCTCCACCTATCGTGCATACCCAAAGCAGAAAGCAGTCTTGAATTTATACAATCAATCTATCAATATTCTACAAGCACCTATACATATGCATTACCTATCCCCGCCTTCCCTCGCTTCTCATGCTAATTAGCCTTTTGGCACCTTGCGCCTGCGCAGAGCCTTCCAAGAATTGTGGGCAGGGGTCTTTGGGACGTGGGCAGGGGTCTTTGGGAGGAAGACCCCGAGTCTTCCTCACAGTGCACTTTTCACCTTTGGTCAGGAATCTGCTGAATTGGCATGTTTCTTAATTGCAAGAGCTGGTTGTTGCCAATTCTCCCGTTTGTTGTATCTTTATAATGAATTCCAATGTCCAGTTTCGAGAGTTATAGTCCTTACATTCGTTTCTCTGTCCGCCTGCCGCTTCCTTATCATGAGTTCCAGTGTCTTGTTTCGAGATATACAGTCCTTGTCTGGGGATTGTCCTTGCCTCCCCAATACCTCCTTAATCAGCCTGCACACAATTATCTGAGAATGAAAGCTGCTTTCCAGTAATTCAGAAAGCCAAGTTACGTCTCAGCCTTGAGCATCTCGGGCTTTTGGGCCTGTCTGTAACATTTGGCACCAGCACTAATACTTTTTTTGGCATATGTTTAGCGTTTGGGGCCTGTGTCTGGGATTTGGGCCCTGTCTCGAACCACTGGGGCTTTGTCCTGGGTTTTGGAGCCTGCCTCTAGAGTTCAGGGCCTGTGATTAGGCTTTTGGGGTCTGTGTCTGGGGGCCGGTATCTGGGGGCAAGGGGGGAGCTGCTTGTAGACCCTTGGGGCCAGCATTGAGGGGGTTGGGAGCTGACTCTACACCTTTGGGGCCTGCTTCTGGGGGCGGTGGGGGGTTGAGGCCTGCATCTGGGGGAGGGGTGGGAGCTCTTTGTATTCCTTTGGAGCCTGTGTCGGGGGGCGGGGGGGGGGGGGGGGGGGAAGGGGAGGGTTGGTTGGGAGGTGCTTGTACACTGTTGGAGCCTGGGTTGAGGGAGGAGGTTTGGAGCTGCTTCTACACCTTTGGGCCTGGCATCGGGGGTAGGGGGTTGGGTGCTGGTTGTAGGGGCCTGTGTTTGGGTGGGGGGGCTTGGGACCTGCGTCTGGGGGAGGGGTGGGAGCTGCTTGTACACCTTTGGGGCCTGCATGTGTGGGGGGTCAGGGCCTGTGTCTAGCGGGCTGGGAACTGCTTGTACAATGTAGGAATCTGTTTCTGCAGGGTGGCTGGGAGCTGTTTGTACAACTTTGGGGCCAGCATCTGGGGGTGGCTGGGAGCTGCCTGTACACTGTAGGGGCCTGTGTTTGTGGGGGCCTTGGGGGTCTCCCTCGGGGGGGGGGGGGGGGGGGGGAGGGTTGGGAGCTGCTTGTATAGGGTAGGGGGCCTGCCTGGCAGGGGTTGGGAGCTGCTTGTAGAATTTGGGTCGCTGTGTCTGGGGGGGGGGGTTGGGGCCTGTGTCTCAGGGGTGTTGGGAACTGGTTGTACACCTTTGGGTCCTGTCTCTGGGGGGGGAGCTACTTGTACCCTTACCATAAGCCGTACTCTAACACATACTTCTACCGGTACCCTTACCCTTACCGTAACCCTTACCTTTACCCTTACTCTTACCCTTACCAAAGCATTACCCTTACCCTTAACGTAAGCCTAAACCTTAACCTTATCCTTACACTTACCGTAAACCTTACCCTTTCTGCTACACTTACCCTTAGCCTAAATCTAAACCTTACACTTACCCTAACCCTAACACTTACCCTTACCATTACCCATATACTACTCTTACCCTAACCCTAAATCTTACTCAAACACTTCCCCTGACCCTTACATTAACCCTAAACCGTACCCTAAAACTTACACTTACTCTTAACCTTAACCTTACGCTTAACTTTAACCTACTACTTACCCTTTCTTATCCGTCACCATACACCTAAAATTAACCCTAACCATTACCCTAACACTTACCCTTACCCTAACCCAAACCCTAATCCTAACTCTAAACCTTACCCTGACTTGTACACTTATCCTTATCCTTACACTTACCCTAACACTTACCCTTACACTTATCCTTATACATATAACTTACCCTTACCCTAAAACTTAACCTTAACCTAACTCTAACCCTAAACCTTACCTTAACCCTTACTCTGACCCTTACATTAACCCTTACCCTTACCCTAAAACTTACTCTTAACCTTAACCTTACCCTTAACATTAACCTAATACTTACCCTTCCGTTTCCCTCACCCTAACCCTAAAATTAACCCTAACCATTACCCTAACACCTACCCTTACCTTAACCCTTACTCTAACCCTTACAATGACCCGTACCCTTACACATACACTTACACTTACTCTTACCCTAAACCTTACCCTTACCATAAGCCATATTCTAACAAATTCTACCCGTACCCTTACCCTTACCGTAATCCTTACCCTTTATGTTACCCTAAACCTTACCCTTACCCTAACACTTACCCTTATCGTAAACCTTACCCTTTCTGCTACATTTACCATTAGCCTAAATCTAAACCTTACACTTACCCTTACCTTAACCCAATACTTACCCTTACGTTTCCCTCACCCTAACCCTAAAATTAGCCCTAACCATTATTCTAACACTTACCCTTACCCTAACCCTAACCCTTACTCTAACCCTTACCCTGACCCATACCCTTACACTCACCCTTACCCTTACGTTACCCTAACTCTTACCCATACCATAACCCATACCCTAACACATATTTTTACCCTTAACCTTACCGTTACCCTTACGCTTACTCTATCCGTTACCCTTACGCTTACCCTTAACATAAACCTTACCATTAATCTTACCCTTACGCTAACCCTTACCCTTACCCTATCCCTTACACTTATCCTTATCCATACCCTTAACCTTACCCCAACCCTTACCCTTAAGCTGAACCTAACCCTAAACCTTACCCCAAACCTTTCCCTGAACCTTACATTAACCCTAACCCTTAACCTAAACCTTACACTTACTCTTAACCTTAACCTTACCCTTAACCTTAAGCTAGTACTTAACCTTACATTTTTCTCACCCTAATCCTAAAATTAACCCTAACCATTACCCTAACACTTAACCGTTACACTTACCCTTATTCTATCCGTTACTCTTACACTTTCCCTTAACATAAACCTTACCCTTTACCTTACCCTTACCATAAGCCATACATCAACACTTATATGTACACTTACGCTTACACTTATCCTAGTAATTACTCGCACAATTACCCTTAACCTAACCATAAACATTAAGGATAAGCTTAAGGGTCACCCTTAAGGTTAACATTATCCTAACACTTCCACTTAAGTTCAGGGTAAGGGTTAGAGTAAGGGTAAGTGTTAGGGTAATGGTTAGGCTAATTTTAGGTTTAGGGTGAGGGAAACGGAAGGGTAAGTATTAGGTTAAGTTTAAGGATAAGGTTAAGAGTTATGGTAAGGGTTAGGTTTAATGTAAGGGTAAGGGTTTGGGAAATGTTTAGGATAAGGGTAAGAGAAGGGATAATGGTAAGGGTAAGGATGATGTTTAGTGTAAGGGTTAGATTTAGTTAAGGGTAAGGGTTAGTGTAAGTTTAAGAGTAAGGGTAAGTGTAAGGGTATGTGTAAAAGTACGGGTAATTGTAAGGGTTAGAGTAAGGGTTAGGGTAAGGGTAAGTGTTAGGGTAATGGTTAGGGTTAATTTTAGGGTTAGGGTGAGGGAAACGTAAGAGTAAGTATTAGGTTACAGCTAAGGTTAAGGTTAAGAGTAAGTGTAAGGTTTAGTGTAAGGATTAGGGTTAATGTAAGGGTCAAGGTAAGGGTTGGGGTAAAGGTTTAGGTAAAGGGTAAAAATATGTATATTCTAAGGGTGAGGGGTTAGGGTAATGGTTAGATTTTAGTTAGATTTAGGTAAGGGTGAGGGTTCGGGTAAGGTTTAGAATTAGGCAAAGGGTAAGTGTAGCAGAAAGGGTAAGGTTTAGGATAAGGGTAAGTGTTAGGATAAGGGTAAGGTTTAGGGTTAGCTTAATAGTAAGGTTAAGGGTAATTGTACGAGTAATTGCTAGGGTAAGTGCAAGCGTAAGTGTACATGTAAGTGTTGTTGTATGGCTTATGGTAAGGGTAAGGTCAAGGGTAAGGTTTATGTTAAGGGTAAGCGTAAGGGTAACGGATAGAGTAAGGGTAAGGGTAAGGTTAAGGGTAACGGTAAGGTTAAGGGTACAAATATGTGTTAGGGTATGGGTAAGAATTAGGGTAAGTATAAGGGTAAGGGTACAGGTCAGGGTAAGGGTTAGAGTAAGGGTTAGGGTTAGGGTAAGGTTAAATGTTAGGGTAATGGTTAGGGTTAGTTTTAGGGTTAAAGTCAGGAAAACGTATGCGTAAGTATTAGGTGAATGTTAAGGGTAAGGTTAAGGTTAAGAGTAAGTGTAAGTTTTAGGGTAAGGGTTAGGGTTAATGTAAGGGTCAGGGTAAGGGTTGGGGTAAGGTTTAGGGTAAGGGTTAGGTTAAGGATAAATGTTAGGGTAAGGGTAAGGTTAATGGTAACCGTAAGTGTAAAGGTAAGGGTTACGGTAAGGGTAAGAATAAGGGTATGGGTAATGGTAAGGGTGAGGGTTAGGCTAAGGGTAAGTGTAAGGTTTAGATTTCGGCTAAGGGTAAGTGTAGCAGAAAGGGTAAGCTTTAAAGTAAGGTTTAAGGTTTAGGCTTAGGTTAAGGGTAAGGGTAAGGGTACGGGTCAGGGTAAGGGTTAGAGTAAGGGTTTGAGTATGGGTAAGGGTAAGGGTTAGGATAAGTGTAAGGGTGCAAGCAAGGATTAGGGCAAGAGTAAGTGTAAGGGTAATAGAAAGGGTTAGGGTAAGTGTAAGGGTAAGGGAATGTGTTAGGATATGTTTTAGGGGAAGCAGAAGGGTAAGGGTTAGGTTAAGTGTAAGGGGAAGGGGAAGGTAAGGGGAAGGGTTGGAGTAAGGTATAGGGTAAGGGTAAGGTTATGGTTAAAGGAAAGAGTAAGGGTAAGGAAAAAGTAAAGGTAAGGATTTGGGTAATGGTAAGGGTGAGAAGGTTTAGGGTAAGGGTTACGGTAAGGGTTAGGTAACGCAGTGTACAACCTGGGATGTCACACGCAGAGCTGCCTCTGGCAAGGTGAGTGAGGAACAGATGTAGCAGTTGTTGTGTTGTAGGTCTCACTGTTCCTCTAGGCATCCCCTCTTTGTCTTTTAGAGGTGTTGTAGCTGTTTGAAGAGGGTAGATTGAAGCATCTGCCTCGGGGGCTGGTAAGCGGCAGAGGTAAGGGAGCAGATGAGAGTAACTTACCTAGTTGTGCTGTGTCTTTGGATGCTGCATCGGCCTATGCGTTTCTTTTTCTTTCACAGGTGTCTCGCACAGGCTCAAAGGAGCAAACTGCACTCTGAAGAGCTGTGTAAGAAGAGGGGCTGGTCATGAGCTGGGTTGGAGCAGAACGACCAAGTAGCACAAGGTGACTATGAAAGGTGTCCGTCTTGCTTTGCAGGTGCCGTGGCAGGCTCTCCACAGAAGTGGATAAGGATATGAGATAAGGCCAGAGAGCGACAAGGAGCGGCACGTGCAGGGATGGTTTTGAAGCGCTGCGGTGGCTTACTCTTCTGTTCATCAGGTGCCACAGGCAAGGTGGGTTGTAACATCAGTCGTTATATTTGCATGAAAGCAGTTCACTTGAATGCCACAGTGCATCTGAGTAGGGTGTTCTAGCAGAACAAGCTTGTCTTGCACAGCGGTGCCTGATGGCAGTGTGTTTCCTCAGGTGAAGAGGTGCCTGAAGCCCCATCCTATCTAGCCTGCACACAATTATCTGAGAATGAAAGCTGCTTTCCAGTAATTCAGAAAGCCAAGTTACGTCTCAGCCTTGAGCATCTCGGGCTTTTGGGCCTGTCTGTAACATTTGGCACCAGCACTAATACTTTTTTTGGCATATGTTTAGCGTTTGGGGCCTGTGTCTGGGATTTGGGCCCTGTCTCGAACCACTGGGGCTTTGTCCTGGGTTTTGGAGCCTGCCTCTAGAGTTCAGGGCCTGTGATTAGGCTTTTGGGGTCTGTGTCTGGGGGCCGGTATCTGGGGGCAAGGGGGGAGCTGCTTGTAGACCCTTGGGGCCGGCATTGAGGGGGCTGGGAGCTGACTCTACACCTTTGGGGCCTGCTTCTGGGGGCGGGGGGGGGTTGAGACCAGCATCTGGGGGAGGGGTGGGAGCTCTTTGTATTCCTTTGGAGCCTGTGTCGGGGGGCGGGGGGGGGGGGGGGGGAAGGGGAGGGTTGGTTGGGAGGTGCTTGTACACTGTTGGAGCCTGGGTTGAGGGAGGTTTGGAGCTGCTTCTACACCTTTGGGCCTGGCATCGGGGGTAGGGGGTTGGGTGCTGGTTGTAGGGGCCTGTGTTTGGGTGGGGGGGCTTGGGACCTGCGTCTGGGGGAGGGGTGGGAGCTGCTTGTACACCTTTGGGGCCTGCATGTGTGGGGGGTCAGGGCCTGTGTCTAGCGGGCTGGGAACTGCTTGTACAATGTAGGAATCTGTTTCTGCAGGGTGGCTGGGAGCTGTTTGTACAACTTTGGGGCCAGCATCTGGGGGTGGCTGGGAGCTGCCTGTACCCTGTAGGGGCCTGTGTTTGTGGGGGGCTTGGGGGCCTCCCTCGGGGGGGGGGGGGAGGGTTGGGAGCTGCTTGTATAGGGTAGGGGGCCTGCCTGGTAGGGGTTGGGAGCTGCTTGTAGAATTTGGGTCGCTGTTTCTGGGGGGGCGGTTGGGGCCTGTGTCTCAGGGGTGTTGGGAACTGGTTGTACACCTTTGGGTCCTGTCTCAGGGGGGGAGCTACTTGTACACTTTTGGGGTCTGTATTTGAGGGGGGTTGGGAGCTGCTTGTGCACTTTTGGACCTATGTTTAGGCTGGTTGGGAGTTGCTCATGCATTCTAGGTGCCTCCCTTTTGAGAAGGGTTGGGGCCTGCATCTGTGGGTGGTTGGGAGCTGCTTGTACACTATAGGGGCCATGGTCTTGGAGGGGGGTCTGGGCTGTTTATATACCTTTGTGGCCTGTGTTTGGGGGGGGGGGGGTGGGCCTGTGCCTGGGGAAGTTGGGAGCTGTTTGTTCACTCTAGGAGCCTCCATTTGGGGGTCTTTGGGGCCTCCCTTTGAGGGGGAGGGAGTTGGGAGTTGGTTGTACACCTCCGCATCCCATGTCTTGGGGAGGGGGGGGGGGAGTGGGACCGGTCTCTGAAGGGGCGGGTTGTGAGCTGCTTGTACACCTGTGTCGGGGGGGAGGGTAGGGGGGATGGCGGGGGGCAGGCCCGGGTCTTGGGCCAGTGTCTGGGTGGAGTCCAGTTCTTGGGAGGGGGTGGTGGGGTAGGAGCTGCTTGTGGGCAGTTGGGGTCTGCATCTGGGTGTGGTTGGTGCCTGCTTCTGTTGGCAGTTTGGGGCCTGCTTGTAGACTTGTGCAGCCTGGGTTTGGGGGCTTTTCTGTAACGTTTGGGGTCTGCATTTTTGCTTTGGGATGCATCTTGAGCTTTTGAGGCCTAGCAGTAGCATTTGGGGCCTGCATCTGGGGCTTTTCTGTAGCATTTTGGTTGCGTATTTGTGATTTGGGGCCTGTATCGTGGGTTTTGCCTTTTTTGTAGTTTCCATCTTTGTGTGTGTGTGTTTCGTTGTTGGTTGTCTGGGGTTAGGGGCAGTTTGGGGTTTGGATTAAGGTCAGTGTCATTAGCTTTAGGGGGTTGATAATAAGGGTTAGGGTTGTGGTTAGAGTTGTTAGGTTTAAGGGGAATAAGGATTTCAGGGTAAGGGGATCAAGGTTGTGGGAATAAAAATGTTGTTTTTGCGCAGTTACATCCTGTAGAGGGAAGGAAGGTGGTATTGAGATATGCTTGCAGTGATAAGACAGCTTAACAGTGTGAAATGAGTTCATCTGATTCGTGTCAATATGGAACAATGCTAGGGCCGCATGATATGATGAAAAGTCTAAGAAAACCAGAGTGGTTAATATATATAGTTCTTGAATCTTGCAAAGGAATGGTCCAGCAATTCCGGTCAATAGAGGATAAGAGAACAAAGGGGTTTCAGAATAACTGCTAACTATTACAACTGTTGCATGGGACACTATGCAAGTGTCTGCCATCCAGCCAAGATGGACAAAGGAGATGGACAAGAGAAAAGCCTGGGAGGAATACTACGAGCCTTCAGTACGAGCGGCCCCCAGAGGGACCACCGGAGACTGATAACGCCTGCACCAGTGGGAGGGTTTGGATTCTGGGAACTAATTAGAATAACCCTGCCTTTTGTAGAAGTAGTAATGAATATGTATTAGCCTAGCAGCATAAAAACCAGCCGCCTAATGTAGCTTGTGTGTGTCTTGGTGGAGCAGAGACTCCTGGCGCACCCAGCGCTGCTTGCTTACCTCTATTCATTTAATAAATTGTAAATTTCAATTGCAATCCTATTTGGGACCCAGTCATTTATTACAAGTGGGCTCTCGTCCGGGAGGGCTTTGGTTCCTGATTTCTGGTTTGATCTAGGAGAGGCACCCCCACCATTTGGTGGCTGCTGTTTGAGTCAGGTCGGAACTAATGGCATCTTAAACCTGAATAAAGGTAAGCAAAGTTTCTGATTCTTTTTTTCAGCTCCCTTGCCAGCTGCAGCACTATATTTTGCCCTTAATTGTGTGTGTGAAGATCCGAACGAAGATGACGGAGTCGTAAGCATTTAAAGCGTATACCGTTCGGTTGGGTGGGGTTCGGTTGCCTGTGTGTGTAAGAGTGTGACTGAGATGGAACTTAGTTCCGAAGCGATTGTGGAGGTCTTCTAACCGCGGTTCCAATCTCCCGCGAGGGACTTGGCCGGTGAAGGACTGAAGGGATTCCTATAGGATTTGTGGGTGTGTGATAGGTCCTCGACCCCCTGCAAGACACTCTTACTAAGGTAACCAAGGGCTATGGGAATTGCCAGAGTAAAATTCCTAGATGGGTCAGACAAAATCAAAGACCAGAGACCAGAAGAAAGGGAGCAAATTACCAGTCATACCACCAGAAAGTCCATTAGGAATAACGATTAGAAATTGGAATGATAGGGACCCCAGAAAAGGAAAAAGTAAATTAAAAATGGTCCAGTATTATGTGACAGAATGGCCAAAGGAGCCTTTAAGACTACATGTCTTTTGGCCTGTATTTGGAACCTTCAAAGACTGGATTTGCAAGGCCTTAAATATCCATGTTAATTCAAAGGAACCTTTTAGCCAGGAAGAAAGTGATTATGCAGGATTATGGATCAGGAGGACTTCACGTCCTTTTCCAGCCTCAATATTTACACTAAAAGCAGGTAAGAAATTTGAAGAACAAGAAGAACATGAAAAAGAAAAAGAAGATAAACGTGAGCCGTTGGATAAGCTACCACCTCCATATCCTAACAATCCACTCCCGGCGGCTCCCCCTCCGGTGGCTGTGGTATCGCCACCAGTACCACCGTTGCCCCAGCTTCCACCACCAACTGCACCAGAATTAGACCGACCTCCGGCCGCATGCAGGAGAAGCAGGACGGAAGTATCTGAGAGGGCTTCTCTATATCCCTTAAGGGAGGTAACTGGTGTATAACTGGTGCGCGTCTTGGTGGAGCAGAGACTCCCGGCGTACCCAGCACTGTTTGCTTACCTCTATTCATTCAGTGAATTGTAAACTTTGATTGTAATCCTATTTGGGACTTTTATTTATTATAACAGACAAGCTTGTAAAACGCAGACAACCAGAATCCTTACAGCAATTAGGTGGAAATCACAGCGTAAGAAACATTACCACCTCAAAGAGTAAAAACCTCAAAAGAAATGTGACTTGTAACAGGCCAGCAGCTGTGTATTTTCTGTGAAGCACCAGCTAGATTATGAACCTTGAATAGCACAGTTAAAGGGGAAACAGGGGAGGGTCGGGAGGGTCCCGGTCCTCGGCAGAAAAAAAAAGTGTATAAACTGTGTATGGAATTAGTAGGCACCCTCCTGCTTGTGGGACACCCGCCATTGTAATCTCGAATAATAATGCTACTGTACTGAGATCCTCGACTCAGCCTATGCTATTTGCTACAGATTGATTCAGGGTTTTAAGGTTTCAGGGATTGGGCACTAGGGTTGGGTTTCAGGGTAAGGGGTTTCAGGGTTTATGTTTAGGATTTTAAGGTTTTAGGGTTGGAGTTTTAACGGTTAGGGTTTTAAGGATTTGGGGGTTAGGGTTTTAAGGGTTTCAGGGTTAGCGTGTTAGGGTATTAGAGTTTTTTGGGTTGTAGTGTTGATATGTTTTTTAGGGTTAGAGTCTTAAGGTTTTATTTTTGGTCAGTTATTTACGGTTAGGGTTTTAAGATCTTTTTTTTGTTTTGTTTTGTTTTGTTTTTTCAGGTTAGGTTCTCCAGGTCCAGGGTTTTGAGTATCCTAATTTTGGGGGTTTGGATTTTGAGCATCTTAATTTTTGGGGTTAGGCTTTTGTGTGCCCTAATTTTTTGGGATAGGCTTTCAAGCATCCTAAGTAGTTGGGTTAGGGTTTTGAGCATCTTAATGTTTCCAGGATAGGGTTTGGAGCATCCTAAGTTTTCGGGAAAGGGTTTTGAGCATCTCAATGTTTCCAGGATAGGGTTTTGAGCGTCCTAAGTTTTTGGAATAGGGTTTGGAGAGTCCTAAGTTTTCTGGATAGAGTTTGGAGTGTCCTAATGTTTTCGGGATAGGGTTTTGAGCGTCCAAAGTGTTATAAGTTGCCCCCTTAATTAATTTTCATAGAGCATTGTATTAATCATAGAAAGGAATTTATTGAGTGAGCAAACATCAAGCAAAACAGCACTGGGCGGCCGGGGAGTCTCAGCTCCGCCAACGACACGCACCTCACCCCCGCCAGAGTCTCTTTTTATTTATATTTTGCTAATTCCGGGATTACGCAGCACATCCTGGTATATTCTGCGACTGCGCGCACTGTTGCTAGGGGGTCGTCTCTGTCCCTCTGGTGGTTGTGAAGATGAAGGCCCTAGTCTTCCTCGGCGTTGTGGTTCAACTTCTTTTATTATTTGGTCATGTTGGCCCAGCGTTAGACAGGAAGGCATGTATGTCGATACACTACTTTAGCAACTTATCAGGAGATGGTTACATGAGCTTTGCAACAGTGTCTTTGAACAAAAGAGGCAACTGAGATGCAGAAGGAGAATGGGTTGGGGGGTCTATTTTTTGTTACGTTAAGCAAAAGAATTTTCATAATGTCTAGGCAAGCATTATGCAGCTCCTTACTTCAGCAGGGAGCTTTCGCAACTCCCGCTCCTCAAACAGAACTCCTTGTTTTTATAATACAAAAGACAATGAGCAAACATTTATGGTGTATTACCCTAAGTTTTTGGGTTAGGGTTTTTTGCGTCTTAATGTTTTGGGGTTAGGGTTTGGAGCACCCTAAGTTTTTGGGCTAGGGCTTTGAGCATTCCTAACGTTTTGGGTTGGGTTTGGGTTTTGAGCATCCTAAGATTTTGGGTTGGGGGTTTTAGGCATAGGTCTTCAGGGGTTTAGTGTGGTAAATAGTTTGGGTTAGGTCTGTAGGGGTTTCGAGGTTTTTTGGATGTTAGGGCTTGAGGCTTTTTTTGTAAGGGCGGTGAGGGTTCCAGTGAGTGCTGGTAAATGCAGTTCTCGAGCACTCGGCCTGTGATTGGCCATGCTGGCTGTGCGGGGAATGCTGGTAGGTGTAGTTTTCCGGCACTGGGAGGCCATGTTGTGTGCCCAGAGCATGCCGGGAGATGTAGTTCTCGGGACTCCGGACTTCCGGGAGGCCATGTTGCGTACCCACAGTATGCCGGGAAATGTAGTTTTCGGATTCGGGACTTCCGGGAGGCCATGTTGAATGCCCAGAGCATACCGGGAGATGTAGTTCTCGGGAACTAGGGTTAGGGTTAGGGGCTAGGGCTGGGGCTAGAGTTAGGGTTTCGGGTGAGGGTTGGGGTTGGGGGTTATTGTTAGGGTTAGTGGTTTAGGGTTAGGCTTAGAGGGTTATGGTTAGGGATAGGTTAGGGGTAGGTTTAGAGGGTTAGGGTGAGGGTTAGGGGTTAGGGGTTGGGGTTGTGGTTAGGGTTAGAGTAAGGGTTAGGGTGAGAGTATTAGGGTTAGGGTTTGGGTTCAGATTAGGGTACGGGTAAGGGTTAGGGCAAGGGTAAGTGTTAGGGTAAGGCTAAGGGTAAGGGTTAGGGTAAGGCTGAGGGTGAGGATAAGGTTTAGGTTTAGGCAAAGCGTTAGGTTTATGGTAAGGGTTAGGGTAAGGGTTAGGGTTAGGGTTAAGAGTTAGGGTAAAGGATAGAGTAATGGTAAGGATAAGGGTAGGGTAAGGATTAGGGTAAGCGTTAGGGTTAGGGTTAGAGGGTTAGGGTTAGGGTTAAGGTTAGGGTTAGGGTTAGGGTTAGGGTTAGGGTTAGTGTTAGGGTTAGGGGTTAGGGTTAGGGTTAGGGTTAGGGTTAGGGTTAGGGTCTTAGGGTTAGGGTTAGGGTTAGGGTTAGGGTTAGGGTTAGTGTTAGGGTTAGGGGTTAGGGTTAGGGTTAGGGTTAGGGTTAGGGTTAGGGTCTTAGGGTTAGGGTTAGGGTTAGGGTTAGGGTTAGGGTTAGGATTAGGGATACGGTTAGGGTTAGGGTTAGGATTAGGGATACGGTTAGGGTTAGGGTTAGAATTCTGTTAGGGTTATGTGGAGGAATGGTTAAGTGAAGTAGGCCATGTGAATGTTGAGCAACTAGGAGGTCGCGAGTTAACAAAGTATCGAACGCAGCTCATATGAGCCTGAGAAAGTACGTAAATAAGCCTGAGAAAATACGTGAATGCGGCCTGGGAAGGAATGTAAGTTCTGGGAGGTTTTAGGGAGGTTTCAGGGAGGTTTCAGGTACAAGAACATGATATCTATTGGTATGCTGGGAAAGTACTAACTGTGTTACTTTGGTGGGAAACTAGCTGATAGAATAGAGAAATGCACTAACCAATCATGAGCTTAGCTTTTGCAATATGTATGAGCTAATTATATTGAATTAGATAAAAGACGACTGAGCTATCCAATAAATCGAAGTTCACTGATCACTCATATTGAGCGTCTGTGTCTTCCTTCCGTCGACAACAAATGTCCTCGCAACAAATGGCGCCCGAACAGGGACCTTCTGAACGGGAACAGGAACTTCACTGGAGTTGAACCTGCGCTGGAATTGTACCTGCGAGCCACGGTTGGACGGAATACGAGGACCGGTCCTGCAACGCAGCTCAGGAGGTGAAAAGGATTACAAATTGCTGAATCTCCGCACCTGAGGCCTGAAAGGTGAATGGAAAAGAAACCTGGAATACCCACACCCGCAGCTCGGAAAGGGAGTCCTCGCACCCGGGATGAGCCTATAGAGGGTCCCGCCGGAAAGCGTCGCCGAGGTCTTTGCAAAGGCTGCAACGGTACCGACGTATATAAAGGTATGGAGAGACAAGCGGCGTATGATTTGCTCAAATGCTTTTTAGAAAAGCGGAGCACGCAGCTTATAGACTGCAAAAAGAATTTACCAGGATTATTAGCATATGGGGTAGCTAAGGGTTGTTTTATCAATCCTGATACAGTTTTTGAACAAACAGAGTGGCGTAAATTTGGGGACAAATTGTTTGATGAAAATAAGACTGCTAAAAAATTATTGAAGCCTTGGAGAGCAGTCACTAACGCCTTAGTTATACATCAGGCTGAGCAGAGAGTTGCTGCTACCGCTACAGAGCGACTGGGATTGCCGGGAAGTGCTGGAGCTGGGGATTGCCCACTGCCGCCTTCAGTGAGAACGATAACGCTGCCTCAGGGGGCTACGGGGCAATGGGAGCCTCCCCCCCCTCAGTCACCGCCACGAGCAGCGCTGCACTCGGAGTTCCGCGGAATCGAACGGCAGCCGACCCTCACCGTGTGGCGAGTCGGCACAGAGCAGAGGGACGGACATCAGGACCCTGCAGCCTGTCTGACGTAACCATGGAAGCAGCGGCGGCTGTGCTGCTTCTCTCTGGCATTCTTTTTATAAGAGGTTTACCTTGCAATAAAAAAGGGATACTAACTGGAGTGTTAATAATTGTATGTGTTATTCTTAAATGTCCAGGTATTTTGTGTTGAAAGTATTTGTGTAAGGGTAAGGTTTTAAAACAAAGTGTTGCAAGTCACTTCAGGAGGAACACAATGAGAGGCAATACTTGTTTGTTTGCTTATCATTCTAAATTATATTCTTGTGGTATGATTGAGGTTGTGGTATGATTGAGAGTGAGATGTGCAAGAGGCCTCTGAGTGTACAATTGTGCTCTGAGTGTGCAAGTGTGCTCTGGGTGTGAGTGTGCTGTGTACTGTGTTAGTGAGAGCCCATTT
>NW_028137273.1:0-30000 GCF_965140915.1 Aythya marila | reverse complement strand
AGTCCCAAAACCAGCCTAAACCTACCTGATGTTCTCCAAAACCCACAAATTTACCCTTTTCCACCATGATGACCATGGAAAACCCAACGGAACCCAACGGAGAACCCAAAACACGTCCAAAACACCACAAAAAAGAACGGAACCACCCCAAAAACAGAAGAAAACGCTAAAAAAAAACAGAAGAATTCCCCCAAAACCATAGATACACCACCCAAAAAAACTTAAAAACACCTGATATTCTCCAAAACCCACAATTTACACTTTTCCAACATGATGACCAACAAGAACCCAGCAAAAACTAACGGAGACCTAAAATCACATCAAAAACACCCCAAAAATGAATTGGATAACCCCCCCCCCAAAAAAACAGAAGAAAACACCAAATACCATGAATCCACCCCAAAAGTCCCCCTAAACCTACCTGATGTTCTCCAAAACCCACAATTTACACTTTTCCACCATGATGACCACGGAAAACCCAATGAAACCCAACGAGAACCCAAAACACGTCAAAAACACGCCGAAAAACAACTGGATCACTAGAAAAAAAAACAGAAGAAAACCCTAAAAACCTTGAATCTGCCCCAAAAGTTCCTCATAAACCTACCTGATGTTCTCCAAAACCCACAATTTACACTTTTCCACCATGATGAACAACAAGAACCCAACAAAAACCAACGGAGACCCCAAAACACGTCAAAAAAAAAAAAAAAAAGAAAAAAAGAAAAAAAAAAAGAAAGGGATCACCCCCAAAATTGGAAGAAAATCCTTCAAAATCATAGATCCACCCCAAAACCACCCTAAACCTACCTGATGATCTCCAAAACCCACAATTTACAATTTTCCAACATGATGACCATGGAAAACCCAACGAAACCCAACGGAGACCCCAAAAGAAGTCAAAAACACCCCAAACAAGAACGGGATAAACCCTAAAAACGAAAGAAAACCCCAAAAGCCATAGATCCACACCAAAAGTCCCCCTAAACCTACCTGATGTTCTCCAAAACCCACAATTTACACTTTTTCACCAGGATGACCAACATGAACCAAACGAAAACCCAAAACGAGACACCAAAACACGTCAAAAACACCCCAAAAATAAAGGGATCACCCATAAACTGGAAGAAAATCCCCAAAAAGCACGGATCCAATCCCAAAACCACCCTAAACCTACCTAATGTTCTCCAAAACCCACTATTTTCCATTTTCCACCACGATGACCAACGAGTACACAACAAAACCCAACGGAGACCCCCAAACACCTCAAAAATTTCCCAAAAAAGAACGGGACCACCCCAAGAAACAGAAGAAAACACCAAAAAACATGACTCTGCCCCAAAAGTCCCCCTAAACCTACCTGATGTTCTCCAAAAGCCACAATTTACACTTTTTCACCATGATGACCAACAAGAACCCAACTAAAACCCAACGGAGACCCCAAAACACGTCATAAACACCCCAAAAAAGAACAGGATCACCCAAAAAAAAAAAACAGAAGAAAAGCCCAAATACCATGAATCCACCCCAAAATTCCCCTAAACCTACCTGAAGTTCTCCAAAACCCACAATTTACAATTTTCCACCACCATGACCACGGAAAACCCAAGGAATACCAACGGAGACCCCAAAACACGTCAAAAACACCCCAAAAAAGAACGGGATCACCCTCAAAAACGAAAGAAAATCCCCCAAAACCATAGATCCAATCCCAAAACCAACCTAAACCTACCTGATGTTCTCCAAAACCAGCAATTTACCCTTTTCCACCATGATGACCACGGAAAACGCAACGAAACCCAATGGAGACCCCAAAACACGTCAAAAACACCCCCAAAATGAATTGGATCACCCCCCCCCCAAAAAAAAAAAAAAAAAAAAAAAACAGAAGAAAACCCCATATATCATGAATCCACCCCAAAAGTCCCCCTAAATCTACCTGATGTTCTCCAAAACCCACAATTTACACTTTTCCACCATGATGACCACGGAAAACCCAACGAAACCCAACGGAGACCACAAAACACATCAAAAACACGCCGAAAACCAACTGGATCACTAGAAAAAACAGAAGAAAACCCTAAAAACCATGAATCTGCCCCAAAAGTCCTCATAAACCTACCTGATGTTCTCCAAAACCCACAATTTACACTTTTCCACCATGATGACCACGGAAAACCCAACAGAGAACCCAAAACACGTCAAAAACACCCCAAACAAGAACAGGATCACCCCCAAAACCAAAGAAAACCCCAAAAAGCACGGATCCAATCCCAAAACCACTCTAAACGTACCTGATGTTCTCCAAATCCAAATGTCCACTCCCAACCACCATAAAACCCAGTAGGAACTCAACGAAACCCAACGGAAACCCCAAAACACGCCAAAAACACCCCAAAAAATATCTGAATCAGAAGAAAAAACACCAAAAACTATCAATTTCCCCGCAAAACCACCCTAAACTCACCTGATCTTCTTCAAAACCCACAATCCACTCCCATTTCCCTTAAGGACCAACGAGAATCCAACTAAAACCCAACGGAGACCCCAAAACAAGTCAAAAACACCCCAAACAAGAACGGAATCACCCCCTAAACTGGAAGAAAATCCCCAAAAAACATAGATCCACCCCAAAACGACACTAAACCTACCTGATGTTCTCCAAAACACGCAAGTTAAACTTTTCCAACATGATGAAAAACAAGAACCCAACAAAACCCAACGGAGACCCCAAAACATGTCAAAAACACCCCAAAAAAGAACGGGATCACCCCCAAAACTGGAAGAAAATTCCCCCCCCAAAAATTTACAATTTTCACCAGGATGACCAACATGAACCAAACGAAAACCCAAAAGGAGACACCAAAACACTTCAAAAACACCCCAAAAAAGAAAGGGATCTCCCATAAACTGGAAGAAAATCCCCAAAAAGCACAGATCCAATCCCAAAACCAGCCTAAACCTACCTGATGTTCTCCAAAACCCACAAATTTACCCTTTTCCACCATGATGACCATGGAAAACCCATCGAAACCCAATGGAGACAAAAAACATGTAAAAAAAAAAAAAAACAAAAAAAAACAAAATGAACAGGATCTCCCCAAAAAACAGAAGAAAAACACAAATGCCATAGATCCACCCCAAAAGTCCCCCTAAGCCTACCTGATGTTCTCCAAAACCCACAATTTACCCTTTTTCACAATGATGACCAACGAGAACCCAACAAAACCCAACGGACAACCCCAAAACACGTCAAAAACACCCCAAAAAAGAACAGGATCACCCCAAAAAACAGAAGAAAACCCCAAATACCATGAATCCACCCCAAAAGTCCCCCTAAACCTACCTGAAGTTCTCCAACACCCACAATTTACCCTTTTTCAACCAAGATGCCAACAGAAAACCCAACAAAACCCAACAGAGACATCAAAACATGTCAAAAACACCCCAAAAAAGAACGGGATAACCCCCAAAACTGGAAGAAAATCCCCAAAAAGCATGGATCCAATCCCAAAACCACCCTAAACCTACCTGATCTTCTCCAAATCCCAAAGTCCACTCCCAGCCACCATAAAACCCATTAGGAACTCAACAAAACGCAACAGGAACCCCAAAACACCTCAAAAACACCCCAAAAGCAAACCGGATCAGAAGAAAATACGTGATTTAACCCCAAGAAAACCCTTAAACCTACCTGATCTTCTCCAAATCCCAAAATCCACTCCCACCCACCATAAAACCCATTAGGAACTCAACAAAACGCAACGGAAACCCCAAAACACGTCCAAAACACCCCAAAAAAGAACTGGATCAGAAGAAAAAACACCAAAAACTATCAATTTCCCCGCAAAACCACCCTAAACTCACCTGATCTTCTTCAAAACCCACAATCCACTCCCATTTCCCTTAAGGACCAACGAGAATCCAACTAAAACCCAACGGAGACCCCAAAACAAGTCAAAAACACCCCAAACAAGAACGGAATCACCCCCTAAACTGGAAGAAAATCCCCCAAAAACATAGATCCACCCCAAAACGACACTAAACCTACCTGATGTTCTCCAAAACACGCAAGTTAAACTTTTCCAACATGATGAAAAACAAGAACCCAACAAAACCCAACGGAGACCCCAAAACATGTCAAAAACACCCCAAAAAAGAACGGGATCACCCCCAAAACTGGAAGAAAATTCCCCCCCCAAAAATTTACAATTTTCACCAGGATGACCAACATGAACCAAACGAAAACCCAAAAGGAGACACCAAAACACGTCAAAAACACCCCAAAAAAGAAAGGGATCTCCCATAAACTGGAAGAAAATCCCCAAAAAGCACAGATCCAATCCCAAAACCAGCCTAAACCTACCTGATGTTCTCCAAAACCCACAAATTTACCCTTTTCCACCATGATGACCATGGAAAACCCAACGAAACCCAATGGAGACAAAAAACATGTCAAAAAAAAAACAAAAAAAAAAAACAAAAAAGAACAGGATCTCCCCAAAAAACAGAAGAAAAACACAAATGCCATAGATCCACCCCAAAAGTCCCCCTAAGCCTACCTGATGTTCTCCAAAACCCACAATTTACCCTTTTTCACAATGATGACCAACGAGAACCCAACAAAACCCAACGGACAACCCCAAAACACGTCAAAAACACCCCAAAAAAGAACAGGATCACCCCAAAAAACAGAAGAAAACCCCAAATACCATGAATCCACCCCAAAAGTCCCCCTAAACCTACCTGAAGTTCTCCAACACCCACAATTTACCCTTTTTCAACCAAGATGCCAACAGAAAACCCAACAAAACCCAACAGAGACATCAAAACATGTCAAAAACACCCCAAAAAAGAACGGGATAACCCCCAAAACTGGAAGAAAATCCCCAAAAAGCATGGATCCAATCCCAAAACCACCCTAAACCTACCTGATCTTCTCCAAATCCCAAAGTCCACTCCCAGCCACCATAAAACCCATTAGGAACTCAACAAAACGCAACAGGAACCCCAAAACACCTCAAAAACACCCCAAAAGCAAACCGGATCAGAAGAAAATACGTGATTTAACCCCAAGAAAACCCTTAAACCTACCTGATCTTCTCCAAATCCCAAAATCCACTCCCACCCACCATAAAACCCATTAGGAACTCAACAAAACGCAACGGAAACCCCAAAACACGTCCAAAACACCCCAAAAAAGAACTGGATCAGAAGAAAAAACACCAAAAACTATCAATTTCCCCGCAAAACCACCCTAAACTCACCTGATCTTCTTCAAAACCCACAATCCACTCCCATTTCCCTTAAGGACCAACGAGAATCCAACTAAAACCCAACGGAGACCCCAAAACAAGTCAAAAACACCCCAAACAAGAACGGAATCACCCCCTAAACTGGAAGAAAATCCCCCAAAAAACATAGATCCACCCCAAAACGACACTAAACCTACCTGATGTTCTCCAAAACACGCAAGTTAAACTTTTCCAACATGATGAAAAACAAGAACCCAACAAAACCCAACGGAGACCCCAAAACATGTCAAAAACACCCCAAAAAAGAACGGGATCACCCCCAAAACTGGAAGAAAATTCCCCCCCCAAAAATTTACAATTTTCACCAGGATGACCAACATGAACCAAACGAAAACCCAAAAGGAGACACCAAAACACGTCAAAAACACCCCAAAAAAGAAAGGGATCTCCCATAAACTGGAAGAAAATCCCCAAAAAGCACAGATCCAATCCCAAAACCAGCCTAAACCTACCTGATGTTCTCCAAAACCCACAAATTTACCCTTTTCCACCATGATGACCATGGAAAACCCATCGAAACCCAATGGAGACAAAAAACATGTAAAAAAAAAAAAAAAAAACAAAAAACAAAATGAACAGGATCTCCCCAAAAAACAGAAGAAAAACACAAATGCCATAGATCCACCCCAAAAGTCCCCCTAAACCTACCTGATGTTCTCCAAAACCCACAATTTACACTTTTCCACCATGATGACAACGGAAAACCCAACGAAACCCAACGAAGAACCGAAAACACGTCAGAAACACCCCAAAAATGAATTCGATCACCCCAAAACTGGAACAAAATCCCCCAAAACCATAGATCCACCCCAAAAAACACCCTAAATCTACCTGATGTTCTCCAAAACCCACAATTTACACTTTTCCACCATGATGACCACGGAAAACCCAACAGAGAACCCAAAACACGTCAAAAACACCCCAAACAAGAACAGGATCACCCCCAAAACCAAAGAAAACCCCAAAAAGCACGGATCCAATCCCAAAACCACTCTAAACGTACCTGATGTTCTCCAAATCCAAATGTCCACTCCCAACCACCATAAAACCCAGTAGGAACTCAACGAAACCCAATGGAAACCCCAAAACACGTCAAAAACACCCCAAAAAATATCTGAATCAGAAGAAAAAACACCAAAAACTATCAATTTCCCCGCAAAACCACCCTAAACTCACCTGATCTTCTTCAAAACCCACAATCCACTCCCATTTCCCTTAAGGACCAACGAGAATCCAACTAAAACCCAACGGAGACCCCAAAACAAGTCAAAAACACCCCAAACAAGAACAGGATAACCCCTAAAAAAGAAAGAAAACCCCAAAAAAACATAGATCCACCCCAAAACCACACTAGACCTACCTGATGTTCTCCAAATCCCAAAGTCCACTCCCAACAAACTTAAAACACATTAGGAAATCAACAAAACGCAACGGAAACCCCAAAACACGTCAAAAACACCACAAAAAAAAAGCGGGATCACCCCCAAAACCGAAAGAAAACCCTAAAAGCCGTTGATCCACCCCAAAAGTCCCCCTAAACCTACCTGATGTTCTCCAATACCCACAATTTACCCGTTTTCACCATGATGAACAACAAGAACCCAACAAAAACCAACGGAGACCCAAAAACTAGTCAAAAACACCCCAAAAAAGAACTGGATCAGAAGAAAAAACACCAAAAACTATCAATTTCCCCGCAAAACCACCCTAAACTCACCTGATCTTCTTCAAAACCCACAATCCACTCCCATTTCCCTTAAGGACCAACGAGAATCCAACTAAAACCCAACGGAGACCCCAAAACAAGTCAAAAACACCCCAAACAAGAACGGAATCACCCCCTAAACTGGAAGAAAATCCCCCAAAAACATAGATCCACCCCAAAACGACACTAAACCTACCTGATGTTCTCCAAAACACGCAAGTTAAACTTTTCCAACATGATGAAAAACAAGAACCCAACAAAACCCAACGGAGACCCCAAAACATGTCAAAAACACCCCAAAAAAGAACGGGATCACCCCCAAAACTGGAAGAAAATTCCCCCCCCAAAAATTTACAATTTTCACCAGGATGACCAACATGAACCAAACGAAAACCCAAAAGGAGACACCAAAACACGTCAAAAACACCCCAAAAAAGAAAGGGATCTCCCATAAACTGGAAGAAAATCCCCAAAAAGCACAGATCCAATCCCAAAACCAGCCTAAACCTACCTGATGTTCTCCAAAACCCACAAATTTACCCTTTTCCACCATGATGACCATGGAAAACCCATCGAAACCCAATGGAGACAAAAAACATGTAAAAAAAAAAAAAAAAAAAAAAAAAACAAAATGAACAGGATCTCCCCAAAAAACAGAAGAAAAACACAAATGCCATAGATCCACCCCAAAAGTCCCCCTAAACCTACCTGATGTTCTCCAAAACCCACAATTTACACTTTTCCACCATGATGACAACGGAAAACCCAACGAAACCCAACGAAGAACCGAAAACACGTCAGAAACACCCCAAAAATGAATTCGATCACCCCAAAACTAGAACAAAATCCGCCAAAACCATAGATCCACCCCAAAAAACACCCTAAATCTACCTGATGTTCTCCAAAACCCACAATTTACACTTTTCCACCATGATGACCACGGAAAACCCAACAGAGAACCCAAAACACGTCAAAAACACCCCAAACAAGAACAGGATCACCCCCAAAACCAAAGAAAACCCCAAAAAGCACGGATCCAATCCCAAAACCACTCTAAACGTACCTGATGTTCTCCAAATCCAAATGTCCACTCCCAACCACCATAAAACCCAGTAGGAACTCAACGAAACCCAACGGAAACCCCAAAACACGTCAAAAACACCCCAAAAAATATCTGAATCAGAAGAAAAAACACCAAAAACTATCAATTTCCCCGCAAAACCACCCTAAACTCACCTGATCTTCTTCAAAACCCACAATCCACTCCCATTTCCCTTAAGGACCAACGAGAATCCAACTAAAACCCAACGGAGACCCCAAAACAAGTCAAAAACACCCCAAACAAGAACAGGATAACCCCTAAAAAAGAAAGAAAACCCCAAAAAAACATAGATCCACCCCAAAACCACACTAAACCTACCTGATGTTCTCCAAATCCCAAAGTCCACTCCCAACAAACTTAAAACACATTAGGAAATCAACAAAACGCAACGGAAACCCCAAAACACGTCAAAAACACCACAAAAAAAAAGCGGGATCACCCCCAAAACCGAAAGAAAACCCTAAAAGCCGTTGATCCACCCCAAAAGTCCCCCTAAACCTACCTGATGTTCTCCAATACCCACAATTTACCCGTTTTCACCATGATGAACAACAAGAACCCAACAAAAACCAACGGAGACCCAAAAACTAGTCAAAAACACCCCAAAAAAGAACTGGATCAGAAGAAAAAACACCAAAAACTATCAATTTCCCCGCAAAACCACCCTAAACTCACCTGATCTTCTTCAAAACCCACAATCCACTCCCATTTCCCTTAAGGACCAACGAGAATCCAACTAAAACCCAACGGAGACCCCAAAACAAGTCAAAAACACCCCAAACAAGAACGGAATCACCCCCAAAACTGGAAGAAAATCCCCCAAAAACATAGATCCACCCCAAAACGACACTAAACCTACCTGATGTTCTCCAAAACACGCAAGTTAAACTTTTCCAACATGATGAAAAACAAGAACCCAACAAAACCCAACGGAGACCCCAAAACATGTCAAAAACACCCCAAAAAAGAACGGGATCACCCCCAAAACTGGAAGAAAATTCCCCCCCCAAAAATTTACAATTTTCACCAGGATGACCAACATGAACCAAACGAAAACCCAAAAGGAGACACCAAAACACGTCAAAAACACCCCAAAAAAGAAAGGGATCTCCCATAAACTGGAAGAAAATCCCCAAAAAGCACAGATCCAATCCCAAAACCAGCCTAAACCTACCTGATGTTCTCCAAAACCCACAAATTTACCCTTTTCCACCATGATGACCATGGAAAACCCATCGAAACCCAATGGAGACAAAAAACATGTAAAAAAAAAAAAAAAAAAAACAAAAAACAAAATGAACAGGATCTCCCCAAAAAACAGAAGAAAAACACAAATGCCATAGATCCACCCCAAAAGTCCCCCTAAGCCTACCTGATGTTCTCCAAAACCCACAATTTACCCTTTTTCACAATGATGACCAACGAGAACCCAACAAAACCCAACGGACAACCCCAAAACACGTCAAAAACACCCCAAAAAAGAACAGGATCACCCCAAAAAACAGAAGAAAACCCCAAATACCATGAATCCACCCCAAAAGTCCCCCTAAACCTACCTGAAGTTCTCCAACACCCACAATTTACCCTTTTTCAACCAAGATGCCAACAGAAAACCCAACAAAACCCAACAGAGACATCAAAACATGTCAAAAACACCCCAAAAAAGAACGGGATAACCCCCAAAACTGGAAGAAAATCCCCAAAAAGCATGGATCCAATCCCAAAACCACCCTAAACCTACCTGATCTTCTCCAAATCCCAAAGTCCACTCCCAGCCACCATAAAACCCATTAGGAACTCAACAAAACGCAACGGAAACCCCAAAACACGTCCAAAACACCCCAAAAAAGAACTGGATCAGAAGAAAAAACACCAAAAACTATCAATTTCCCCGCAAAACCACCCTAAACTCACCTGATCTTCTTCAAAACCCACAATCCACTCCCATTTCCCTTAAGGACCAACGAGAATCCAACTAAAACCCAACGGAGACCCCAAAACAAGTCAAAAACACCCCAAACAAGAACGGAATCACCCCCTAAACTGGAAGAAAATCCCCCAAAAACATAGATCCACCCCAAAACGACACTAAACCTACCTGATGTTCTCCAAAACACGCAAGTTAAACTTTTCCAACATGATGAAAAACAAGAACCCAACAAAACCCAACGGAGACCCCAAAACATGTCAAAAACACCCCAAAAAAGAACGGGATCACCCCCAAAACTGGAAGAAAATTCCCCCCCCAAAAATTTACAATTTTCACCAGGATGACCAACATGAACCAAACGAAAACCCAAAAGGAGACACCAAAACACGTCAAAAACACCCCAAAAAAGAAAGGGATCTCCCATAAACTGGAAGAAAATCCCCAAAAAGCACAGATCCAATCCCAAAACCAGCCTAAACCTACCTGATGTTCTCCAAAACCCACAAATTTACCCTTTTCCACCATGATGACCATGGAAAACCCATCGAAACCCAATGGAGACAAAAAACATGTAAAAAAAAAAAAAAAAAAACAAAAAACAAAATGAACAGGATCTCCCCAAAAAACAGAAGAAAAACACAAATGCCATAGATCCACCCCAAAAGTCCCCCTAAACCTACCTGATGTTCTCCAAAACCCACAATTTACACTTTTCCACCATGATGACAACGGAAAACCCAACGAAACCCAACGAAGAACCGAAAACACGTCAGAAACACCCCAAAAATGAATTCGATCACCCCAAAACTAGAACAAAATCCGCCAAAACCATAGATCCACCCCAAAAAACACCCTAAATCTACCTGATGTTCTCCAAAACCCACAATTTACACTTTTCCACCATGATGACCACGGAAAACCCAACAGAGAACCCAAAACACGTCAAAAACACCCCAAACAAGAACAGGATCACCCCCAAAACCAAAGAAAACCCCAAAAAGCACGGATCCAATCCCAAAACCACTCTAAACGTACCTGATGTTCTCCAAATCCAAATGTCCACTCCCAACCACCATAAAACCCAGTAGGAACTCAACGAAACCCAACGGAAACCCCAAAACACGTCAAAAACACCCCAAAAAATATCTGAATCAGAAGAAAAAACACCAAAAACTATCAATTTCCCCGCAAAACCACCCTAAACTCACCTGATCTTCTTCAAAACCCACAATCCACTCCCATTTCCCTTAAGGACCAACGAGAATCCAACTAAAACCCAACGGAGACCCCAAAACAAGTCAAAAACACCCCAAACAAGAACAGGATAACCCCTAAAAAAGAAAGAAAACCCCAAAAAAACATAGATCCACCCCAAAACCACACTAAACCTACCTGATGTTCTCCAAATCCCAAAGTCCACTCCCAACAAACTTAAAACACATTAGGAAATCAACAAAACGCAACGGAAACCCCAAAACACGTCAAAAACACCACAAAAAAAAAGCGGGATCACCCCCAAAACCGAAAGAAAACCCTAAAAGCCGTTGATCCACCCCAAAAGTCCCCCTAAACCTACCTGATGTTCTCCAATACCCACAATTTACCCGTTTTCACCATGATGAACAACAAGAACCCAACAAAAACCAACGGAGACCCAAAAACTAGTCAAAAACACCCCAAAAAAGAACTGGATCAGAAGAAAAAACACCAAAAACTATCAATTTCCCCGCAAAACCACCCTAAACTCACCTGATCTTCTTCAAAACCCACAATCCACTCCCATTTCCCTTAAGGACCAACGAGAATCCAACTAAAACCCAACGGAGACCCCAAAACAAGTCAAAAACACCCCAAACAAGAACGGAATCACCCCCAAAACTGGAAGAAAATCCCCCAAAAACATAGATCCACCCCAAAACGACACTAAACCTACCTGATGTTCTCCAAAACACGCAAGTTAAACTTTTCCAACAGGATGAAAAACAAGAACCCAACAAAACCCAACGGAGACCCCAAAACATGTCAAAAACACCCCAAAAAAGAACGGGATCACCCCCAAAACTGGAAGAAAATTCCCCCCCCAAAAATTTACAATTTTCACCAGGATGACCAACATGAACCAAACGAAAACCCAAAAGGAGACACCAAAACACGTCAAAAACACCCCAAAAAAGAAAGGGATCTCCCATAAACTGGAAGAAAATCCCCAAAAAGCACAGATCCAATCCCAAAACCAGCCTAAACCTACCTGATGTTCTCCAAAACCCACAAATTTACCCTTTTCCACCATGATGACCATGGAAAACCCATCGAAACCCAATGGAGACAAAAAACATGTAAAAAAAAAAAAAAAAAACAAAAAACAAAATGAACAGGATCTCCCCAAAAAACAGAAGAAAAACACAAATGCCATAGATCCACCCCAAAAGTCCCCCTAAGCCTACCTGATGTTCTCCAAAACCCACAATTTACCCTTTTTCACAATGATGACCAACGAGAACCCAACAAAACCCAACGGACAACCCCAAAACACGTCAAAAACACCCCAAAAAAGAACAGGATCACCCCAAAAAACAGAAGAAAACCCCAAATACCATGAATCCACCCCAAAAGTCCCCCTAAACCTACCTGAAGTTCTCCAACACCCACAATTTACCCTTTTTCAACCAAGATGCCAACAGAAAACCCAACAAAACCCAACAGAGACATCAAAACATGTCAAAAACACCCCAAAAAAGAACGGGATAACCCCCAAAACTGGAAGAAAATCCCCAAAAAGCATGGATCCAATCCCAAAACCACCCTAAACCTACCTGATCTTCTCCAAATCCCAAAGTCCACTCCCAGCCACCATAAAACCCATTAGGAACTCAACAAAACGCAACAGGAACCCCAAAACACCTCAAAAACACCCCAAAAGCAAACCGGATCAGAAGAAAATACGTGATTTAACCCCAAGAAAACCCTTAAACCTACCTGATCTTCTCCAAATCCCAAAATCCACTCCCACCCACCATAAAACCCATTAGGAACTCAACAAAACGCAACGGAAACCCCAAAACACGTCCAAAACACCCCAAAAAAGAACTGGATCAGAAGAAAAAACACCAAAAACTATCAATTTCCCCGCAAAACCACCCTAAACTCACCTGATCTTCTTCAAAACCCACAATCCACTCCCATTTCCCTTAAGGACCAACGAGAATCCAACTAAAACCCAACGGAGACCCCAAAACAAGTCAAAAACACCCCAAACAAGAACGGAATCACCCCCTAAACTGGAAGAAAATCCCCCAAAAACATAGATCCACCCCAAAACGACACTAAACCTACCTGATGTTCTCCAAAACACGCAAGTTAAACTTTTCCAACATGATGAAAAACAAGAACCCAACAAAACCCAACGGAGACCCCAAAACATGTCAAAAACACCCCAAAAAAGAACGGGATCACCCCCAAAACTGGAAGAAAATTCCCCCCCCAAAAATTTACAATTTTCACCAGGATGACCAACATGAACCAAACGAAAACCCAAAAGGAGACACCAAAACACGTCAAAAACACCCCAAAAAAGAAAGGGATTTCCCATAAACTGGAAGAAAATCCCCAAAAAGCACAGATCCAATCCCAAAACCAGCCTAAACCTACCTGATGTTCTCCAAAACCCACAAATTTACCCTTTTCCACCATGATGACCATGGAAAACCCAACGAAACCCAATGGAGACAAAAAACATGTCAAAAAAAAAAAAAAAAAAAAAAAAAAGAACAGGATCTCCCCAAAAAACAGAAGAAAAACACAAATGCCATAGATCCACCCCAAAAGTCCCCCTAAGCCTACCTGATGTTCTCCAAAACCCACAATTTACCCTTTTTCACAATGATGACCAACGAGAACCCAACAAAACCCAACGGACAACCCCAAAACACGTCAAAAACACCCCAAAAAAGAACAGGATCACCCCAAAAAAACAGAAGAAAACCCCAAATACCATGAATCCACCCCAAAATTCCCCTAAACCTACCTGAAGTTCTCCAAAACCCACAATTTACAATTTTCCACCACCATGACCACGGAAAACCCAAGGAATACCAACAGAGACCCCAAAACACGTCAAAAACACCCCAAAAAAGAACGGGATCACCCCCAAAAACGAAAGAAAATCCCCAAAAACCATAGATCCAATCCCAAAACCAACCTAAACCTACCTGATGTTCTCCAAAACCAGCAATTTACCCTTTTCCACCATGATGACCACGGAAAACACAACGAAACCCAATGGAGACCCCAAAACACGTCAAAAACACCCCCAAAATGAATTGGATGACCCCCCCCCAAAAAAAAAAAAAAAAAAAAAAACAGAAGAAAACCCCATATATCATGAATCCACCCCAAAAGTCCCCCTAAACCTACCTGATGTTCTCCAAAACCCACAATTTACACTTTTCCACCATGATGACCACGGAAAACCCAACAGAGAACCCAAAACACGTCAAAAACACCCCAAACAAGAACAGGATCACCCCCAAAACCAAAGAAAACCCCAAAAAGCACGGATCCAATCCCAAAACCACTCTAAACGTACCTGATGTTCTCCAAATCCAAATGTCCACTCCCAACCACCATAAAACCCAGTAGGAACTCAACGAAACCCAACGGAAACCCCAAAACACGTCCAAAACACCCCAAAAAAGAACTGGATCAGAAGAAAAAACACCAAAAACTATCAATTTCCCCGCAAAACCACCCTAAACTCACCTGATCTTCTTCAAAACCCACAATCCACTCCCATTTCCCTTAAGGACCAACGAGAATCCAACTAAAACCCAACGGAGACCCCAAAACAAGTCAAAAACACCCCAAACAAGAACGGAATCACCCCCTAAACTGGAAGAAAATCCCCAAAAAACATAGATCCACCCCAAAACGACACTAAACCTACCTGATGTTCTCCAAAACACGCAAGTTAAACTTTTCCAACATGATGAAAAACAAGAACCCAACAAAACCCAACGGAGACCCCAAAACATGTCAAAAACACCCCAAAAAAGAACGGGATCACCCCCAAAACTGGAAGAAAATTCCCCCCCCAAAAATTTACAATTTTCACCAGGATGACCAACATGAACCAAACGAAAACCCAAAAGGAGACACCAAAACACGTCAAAAACACCCCAAAAAAGAAAGGGATCACCCATAAACTGGAAGAAAATCCCCAAAAAGCACAGATCCAATCCCAAAACCAGCCTAAACCTACCTGATGTTCTCCAAAACCCACAAATTTACCCTTTTCCACCATGATGACCATGGAAAACCCAACGAAACCCAATGGAGACAAAAAACATGTCAAAAAAAAAACAAAAAAAAAACAAAAAAGAACAGGATCTCCCCAAAAAACAGAAGAAAAACACAAATGCCATAGATCCACCCCAAAAGTCCCCCTAAGCCTACCTGATGTTCTCCAAAACCCACAATTTACCCTTTTTCACAATGATGACCAACGAGAACCCAACAAAACCCAACGGACAACCCCAAAACACGTCAAAAACACCCCAAAAAAGAACAGGATCACCCCAAAAAAACAGAAGAAAACCCCAAATACCATGAATCCACCCCAAAATTCCCCTAAACCTACCTGAAGTTCTCCAAAACCCACAATTTACAATTTTCCACCACCATGACCACGGAAAACCCAAGGAATACCAACGGAGACCCCAAAACACGTCAAAAACACCCCAAAAAAGAACGGGATCACCCCCAAAAACGAAAGAAAATCCCCAAAAACCATAGATCCAATCCCAAAACCAACCTAAACCTACCTGATGTTCTCCAAAACCAGCAATTTACCCTTTTCCACCATGATGACCACGGAAAACACAACGAAACCCAATGGAGACCCCAAAACACGTCAAAAACACCCCCAAAATGAATTGGATGACCCCCCCCCAAAAAAAAAAAAAAAAAAAAAAAACAGAAGAAAACCCCATATATCATGAATCCACCCCAAAAGTCCCCCTAAACCTACCTGATGTTCTCCAAAACCCACAATTTACACTTTTCCACCATGATGACAACGGAAAACCCAACGAAACCCAACGAAGAACCGAAAACACGTCAGAAACACCCCAAAAATGAATTCGATCACCCCAAAACTGGAACAAAATCCGCCAAAACCATAGATCCACCCCAAAAAACACCCTAAATCTACCTGATGTTCTCCAAAACCCACAATTTACACTTTTCCACCATGATGACCACGGAAAACCCAACAGAGAACCCAAAACACGTCAAAAACACCCCAAACAAGAACAGGATCACCCCCAAAACCAAAGAAAACCCCAAAAAGCACGGATCCAATCCCAAAACCACTCTAAACGTACCTGATGTTCTCCAAATCCAAATGTCCACTCCCAACCACCATAAAACCCAGTAGGAACTCAACGAAACCCAACGGAAACCCCAAAACACGCCAAAAACACCCCAAAAAAGAACTGGATCAGAAGAAAAAACACCAAAAACTATCAATTTCCCCGCAAAACCACCCTAAACTCACCTGATCTTCTTCAAAACCCACAATCCACTCCCATTTCCCTTAAGGACCAACGAGAATCCAACTAAAACCCAACGGAGACCCCAAAACAAGTCAAAAACACCCCAAACAAGAACGGAATCACCCCCTAAACTGGAAGAAAATCCCCCAAAAACATAGATCCACCCCAAAACGACACTAAACCTACCTGATGTTCTCCAAAACACGCAAGTTAAACTTTTCCAACATGATGAAAAACAAGAACCCAACAAAACCCAACAGAGACCCCAAAACATGTCAAAAACACCCCAAAAAAGAACGGGATCACCCCCAAAACTGGAAGAAAATTCCCCCCCCAAAAATTTACAATTTTCACCAGGATGACCAACATGAACCAAACGAAAACCCAAAAGGAGACACCAAAACACGTCAAAAACACCCCAAAAAAGAAAGGGATCTCCCATAAACTGGAAGAAAATCCCCCAAAAGCACAGATCCAATCCCAAAACCAGCCTAAACCTACCTGATGTTCTCCAAAACCCACAAATTTACCCTTTTCCACCATGATGACCATGGAAAACCCAACGAAACCCAATGGAGACAAAAAACATGTCAAAAAAAAAACAAAAAAAAAACAAAAAAGAACAGGATCTCCCCAAAAAACAGAAGAAAAACACAAATGCCATAGATCCACCCCAAAAGTCCCCCTAAGCCTACCTGATGTTCTCCAAAACCCACAATTTACCCTTTTTCACAATGATGACCAACGAGAACCCAACAAAACCCAACGGACAACCCCAAAACACGTCAAAAACACCCCAAAAAAGAACAGGATCACCCCAAAAAAACAGAAGAAAACCCCAAATACCATGAATCCACCCCAAAATTCCCCTAAACCTACCTGAAGTTCTCCAAAACCCACAATTTACAATTTTCCACCACCATGACCACGGAAAACCCAAGGAATACCAACGGAGACCCCAAAACACGTCAAAAACACCCCAAAAAAGAACGGGATCACCCCCAAAAACGAAAGAAAATCCCCAAAAACCATAGATCCAATCCCAAAACCAACCTAAACCTACCTGATGTTCTCCAAAACCAGCAATTTACCCTTTTCCACCATGATGACCACGGAAAACACAACGAAACCCAATGGAGACCCCAAAACACGTCAAAAACACCCCCAAAATGAATTGGATGACCCCCCCCCAAAAAAAAAAAAAAAAAAAAAAAACAGAAGAAAACCCCATATATCATGAATCCACCCCAAAAGTCCCCCTAAACCTACCTGATGTTCTCCAAAACCCACAATTTACACTTTTCCACCATGATGACAACGGAAAACCCAACGAAACCCAACGAAGAACCGAAAACACGTCAGAAACACCCCAAAAATGAATTCGATCACCCCAAAACTGGAACAAAATCCGCCAAAACCATAGATCCACCCCAAAAAACACCCTAAATCTACCTGATGTTCTCCAAAACCCACAATTTACACTTTTCCACCATGATGACCACGGAAAACCCAACAGAGAACCCAAAACACGTCAAAAACACCCCAAACAAGAACAGGATCACCCCCAAAACCAAAGAAAACCCCAAAAAGCACGGATCCAATCCCAAAACCACTCTAAACGTACCTGATGTTCTCCAAATCCAAATGTCCACTCCCAACCACCATAAAACCCAGTAGGAACTCAACGAAACCCAACGGAAACCCCAAAACACGCCAAAAACACCCCAAAAAAGAACTGGATCAGAAGAAAAAACACCAAAAACTATCAATTTCCCCGCAAAACCACCCTAAACTCACCTGATCTTCTTCAAAACCCACAATCCACTCCCATTTCCCTTAAGGACCAACGAGAATCCAACTAAAACCCAACGGAGACCCCAAAACAAGTCAAAAACACCCCAAACAAGAACAGAATCACCCCCTAAACTGGAAGAAAATCCCCAAAAAAAATAGATCCACCCCAAAACGACACTAAACCTACCTGATGTTCTCCAAAACACGCAAGTTAAACTTTTCCAACATGATGAAAAACAAGAACCCAACAAAACCCAACGGAGACCCCAAAACATGTCAAAAACACCCCAAAAAAGAACGGGATCACCCCCAAAACTGGAAGAAAATTCCCCCCCCAAAAATTTACAATTTTCACCAGGATGACCAACATGAACCAAACGAAAACCCAAAAGGAGACACCAAAACACGTCAAAAACACCCCAAAAAAGAAAGGGATCTCCCATAAACTGGAAGAAAATCCCCAAAAAGCACAGATCCAATCCCAAAACCAGCCTAAACCTACCTGATGTTCTCCAAAACCCACAAATTTACCCTTTTCCACCATGATGACCATGGAAAACCCATCGAAACCCAATGGAGACAAAAAACATGTAAAAAAAAAAAAAAAAAACAAAAAAACAAAATGAACAGGATCTCCCCAAAAAACAGAAGAAAAACACAAATGCCATAGATCCACCCCAAAAGTCCCCCTAAGCCTACCTGATGTTCTCCAAAACCCACAATTTACCCTTTTTCACAATGATGACCAACGAGAACCCAACAAAACCCAACGGACAACCCCAAAACACGTCAAAAACACCCCAAAAAAGAACAGGATCACCCCAAAAAAACAGAAGAAAACCCCAAATACCATGAATCCACCCCAAAAGTCCCCCTAAACCTACCTGAAGTTCTCCAACACCCACAATTTACCCTTTTTCAACCAAGATGCCAACAGAAAACCCAACAAAACCCAACAGAGACATCAAAACATGTCAAAAACACCCCAAAAAAGAACGGGATAACCCCCAAAACTGGAAGAAAATCCCCAAAAAGCATGGATCCAATCCCAAAACCACCCTAAACCTACCTGATCTTCTCCAAATCCCAAAGTCCACTCCCAGCCACCATAAAACCCATTAGGAACTCAACAAAACGCAACAGGAACCCCAAAACACCTCAAAAACACCCCAAAAGCAAACCGGATCAGAAGAAAATACGTGATTTAACCCCAAGAAAACCCTTAAACCTACCTGATCTTCTCCAAATCCCAAAATCCACTCCCACCCACCATAAAACCCATTAGGAACTCAACAAAACGCAACGGAAACCCCAAAACACGTCCAAAACACCCCAAAAAAGAACTGGATCAGAAGAAAAAACACCAAAAACTATCAATTTCCCCGCAAAACCACCCTAAACTCACCTGATCTTCTTCAAAACCCACAATCCACTCCCATTTCCCTTAAGGACCAACGAGAATCCAACTAAAACCCAACGGAGACCCCAAAACAAGTCAAAAACACCCCAAACAAGAACGGAATCACCCCCTAAACTGGAAGAAAATCCCCAAAAAACATAGATCCACCCCAAAACGACACTAAACCTACCTGATGTTCTCCAAAACACGCAAGTTAAACTTTTCCAACAGGATGAAAAACAAGAACCCAACAAAACCCAACGGAGACCCCAAAACATGTCAAAAACACCCCAAAAAAGAACGGGATCACCCCCAAAACTGGAAGAAAATTCCCCCCCCAAAAATTTACAATTTTCACCAGGATGACCAACATGAACCAAACGAAAACCCAAAAGGAGACACCAAAACACGTCAAAAACACCCCAAAAAAGAAAGGGATCTCCCATAAACTGGAAGAAAATCCCCAAAAAGCACAGATCCAATCCCAAAACCAGCCTAAACCTACCTGATGTTCTCCAAAACCCACAAATTTACCCTTTTCCACCATGATGACCATGGAAAACCCAACGAAACCCAATGGAGACAAAAAACATGTCAAAAAAAAAAAAAAAAAAAAAAAAGAACAGGATCTCCCCAAAAAACAGAAGAAAAACACAAATGCCATAGATCCACCCCAAAAGTCCCCCTAAGCCTACCTGATGTTCTCCAAAACCCACAATTTACCCTTTTTCACAATGATGACCAACGAGAACCCAACAAAACCCAACGGACAACCCCAAAACACGTCAAAAACACCCCAAAAAAGAACAGGATCACCCCAAAAAACAGAAGAAAACCCCAAATACCATGAATCCACCCCAAAAGTCCCCCTAAACCTACCTGAAGTTCTCCAACACCCACAATTTACCCTTTTTCAACCAAGATGCCAACAGAAAACCCAACAAAACCCAACAGAGACATCAAAACATGTCAAAAACACCCCAAAAAAGAACGGGATAACCCCCAAAACTGGAAGAAAATCCCCAAAAAGCATGGATCCAATCCCAAAACCACCCTAAACCTACCTGATCTTCTCCAAATCCCAAAGTCCACTCCCAGCCACCATAAAACCCATTAGGAACTCAACAAAACGCAACAGGAACCCCAAAACACCTCAAAAACACCCCAAAAGCAAACCGGATCAGAAGAAAATACGTGATTTAACCCCAAGAAAACCCTTAAACCTACCTGATCTTCTCCAAATCCCAAAATCCACTCCCACCCACCATAAAACCCATTAGGAACTCAACAAAACGCAACGGAAACCCCAAAACACGCCAAAAACACCCCAAAAAAGAACTGGATCAGAAGAAAAAACACCAAAAACTATCAATTTCCCCGCAAAACCACCCTAAACTCACCTGATCTTCTTCAAAACCCACAATCCACTCCCATTTCCCTTAAGGACCAACGAGAATCCAACTAAAACCCAACGGAGACCCCAAAACAAGTCAAAAACACCCCAAACAAGAACGGAATCACCCCCTAAACTGGAAGAAAATCCCCAAAAAACATAGATCCACCCCAAAACGACACTAAACCTACCTGATGTTCTCCAAAACACGCAAGTTAAACTTTTCCAACAGGATGAAAAACAAGAACCCAACAAAACCCAACGGAGACCCCAAAACATGTCAAAAACACCCCAAAAAAGAACGGGATCACCCCCAAAACTGGAAGAAAATTCCCCCCCCAAAAATTTACAATTTTCACCAGGATGACCAACATGAACCAAACGAAAACCCAAAAGGAGACACCAAAACACGTCAAAAACACCCCAAAAAAGAAAGGGATCTCCCATAAACTGGAAGAAAATCCCCAAAAAGCACAGATCCAATCCCAAAACCAGCCTAAACCTACCTGATGTTCTCCAAAACCCACAAATTTACCCTTTTCCACCATGATGACCATGGAAAACCCATCGAAACCCAATGGAGACAAAAAACATGTCAAAAAAAAAAAAAAAAAAAACAAAAAAGAACAGGATCTCCCCAAAAAACAGAAGAAAAACACAAATGCCATAGATCCACCCCAAAAGTCCCCTAAGCCTACCTGATGTTCTCCAAAACCCACAATTTACCCTTTTTCACAATGATGACCAACGAGAACCCAACAAAACCCAACGGACAACCCCAAAACACGTCAAAAACACCCCAAAAAAGAACAGGATCACCCCAAAAAACAGAAGAAAACCCCAAATACCATGAATCCACCCCAAAAGTCCCCCTAAACCTACCTGAAGTTCTCCAACACCCACAATTTACCCTTTTTCAACCAAGATGCCAACAGAAAACCCAACAAAACCCAACAGAGACATCAAAACATGTCAAAAACACCCCAAAAAAGAACGGGATAACCCCCAAAACTGGAAGAAAATCCCCAAAAAGCATGGATCCAATCCCAAAACCACCCTAAACCTACCTGATCTTCTCCAAATCCCAAAGTCCACTCCCAGCCACCATAAAACCCATTAGGAACTCAACAAAACGCAACAGGAACCCCAAAACACCTCAAAAACACCCCAAAAGCAAACCGGATCAGAAGAAAATACGTGATTTAACCCCAAGAAAACCCTTAAACCTACCTGATCTTCTCCAAATCCCAAAATCCACTCCCACCCACCATAAAACCCATTAGGAACTCAACAAAACGCAACGGAAACCCCAAAACACGTCCAAAACACCCCAAAAAAGAACTGGATCAGAAGAAAAAACACCAAAAACTATCAATTTCCCCGCAAAACCACCCTAAACTCACCTGATCTTCTTCAAAACCCACAATCCACTCCCATTTCCCTTAAGGACCAACGAGAATCCAACTAAAACCCAACGGAGACCCCAAAACAAGTCAAAAACACCCCAAACAAGAACGGAATCACCCCCTAAACTGGAAGAAAATCCCCAAAAAACATAGATCCACCCCAAAACGACACTAAACCTACCTGATGTTCTCCAAAACACGCAAGTTAAACTTTTCCAACAGGATGAAAAACAAGAACCCAACAAAACCCAACGGAGACCCCAAAACATGTCAAAAACACCCCAAAAAAGAACGGGATCACCCCCAAAACTGGAAGAAAATTCCCCCCCCAAAAATTTACAATTTTCACCAGGATGACCAACATGAACCAAACGAAAACCCAAAAGGAGACACCAAAACACGTCAAAAACACCCCAAAAAAGAAAGGGATCTCCCATAAACTGGAAGAAAATCCCCAAAAAGCACAGATCCAATCCCAAAACCAGCCTAAACCTACCTGATGTTCTCCAAAACCCACAAATTTACCCTTTTCCACCATGATGACCATGGAAAACCCAACGAAACCCAATGGAGACAAAAAACATGTCAAAAAAAAAAAAACAAAAAAAACAAAAAAGAACAGGATCTCCCCAAAAAACAGAAGAAAAACACAAATGCCATAGATCCACCCCAAAAGTCCCCCTAAGCCTACCTGATGTTCTCCAAAACCCACAATTTACCCTTTTTCACAATGATGACCAACGAGAACCCAACAAAACCCAACGGACAACCCCAAAACACGTCAAAAACACCCCAAAAAAGAACAGGATCACCCCAAAAAACAGAAGAAAACCCCAAATACCATGAATCCACCCCAAAAGTCCCCCTAAACCTACCTGAAGTTCTCCAACACCCACAATTTACCCTTTTTCAACCAAGATGCCAACAGAAAACCCAACAAAACCCAACAGAGACATCAAAACATGTCAAAAACACCCCAAAAAAGAACGGGATAACCCCCAAAACTGGAAGAAAATCCCCAAAAAGCATGGATCCAATCCCAAAACCACCCTAAACCTACCTGATCTTCTCCAAATCCCAAAGTCCACTCCCAGCCACCATAAAACCCATTAGGAACTCAACAAAACGCAACAGGAACCCCAAAACACCTCAAAAACACCCCAAAAGCAAACCGGATCAGAAGAAAATACGTGATTTAACCCCAAGAAAACCCTTAAACCTACCTGATCTTCTCCAAATCCCAAAATCCACTCCCACCCACCATAAAACCCATTAGGAACTCAACAAAACGCAACGGAAACCCCAAAACACGCCAAAAACACCCCAAAAAAGAACTGGATCAGAAGAAAAAACACCAAAAACTATCAATTTCCCCGCAAAACCACCCTAAACTCACCTGATCTTCTTCAAAACCCACAATCCACTCCCATTTCCCTTAAGGACCAACGAGAATCCAACTAAAACCCAACGGAGACCCCAAAACAAGTCAAAAACACCCCAAACAAGAACGGAATCACCCCCCTAAACTGGAAGAAAATCCCCAAAAAACATAGATCCACCCCAAAACGACACTAAACCTACCTGATGTTCTCCAAAACACGCAAGTTAAACTTTTCCAACAGGATGAAAAACAAGAACCCAACAAAACCCAACGGAGACCCCAAAACATGTCAAAAACACCCCAAAAAAGAACGGGATCACCCCCAAAACTGGAAGAAAATTCCCCCCCCAAAAATTTACAATTTTCACCAGGATGACCAACATGAACCAAACGAAAACCCAAAAGGAGACACCAAAACACGTCAAAAACACCCCAAAAAAGAAAGGGATCTCCCATAAACTGGAAGAAAATCCCCAAAAAGCACAGATCCAATCCCAAAACCAGCCTAAACCTACCTGATGTTCTCCAAAACCCACAAATTTACCCTTTTCCACCATGATGACCATGGAAAACCCAACGAAACCCAATGGAGACAAAAAACATGTCAAAAAAAAAAAAAAAAAACACAAAAAAGAACAGGATCTCCCCAAAAAACAGAAGAAAAACACAAATGCCATAGATCCACCCCAAAAGTCCCCCTAAGCCTACCTGATGTTCTCCAAAACCCACAATTTACCCTTTTTCACAATGATGACCAACGAGAACCCAACAAAACCCAACGGACAACCCCAAAACACGTCAAAAACACCCCAAAAAAGAACAGGATCACCCCAAAAAACAGAAGAAAACCCCAAATACCATGAATCCACCCCAAAAGTCCCCCTAAACCTACCTGAAGTTCTCCAACACCCACAATTTACCCTTTTTCAACCAAGATGCCAACAGAAAACCCAACAAAACCCAACAGAGACATCAAAACATGTCAAAAACACCCCAAAAAAGAACGGGATAACCCCCAAAACTGGAAGAAAATCCCCAAAAAGCATGGATCCAATCCCAAAACCACCCTAAACCTACCTGATCTTCTCCAAATCCCAAAGTCCACTCCCAGCCACCATAAAACCCATTAGGAACTCAACAAAACGCAACAGGAACCCCAAAACACCTCAAAAACACCCCAAAAGCAAACCGGATCAGAAGAAAATACGTGATTTAACCCCAAGAAAACCCTTAAACCTACCTGATCTTCTCCAAATCCCAAAATCCACTCCCACCCACCATAAAACCCATTAGGAACTCAACAAAACGCAACGGAAACCCCAAAACACGCCAAAAACACCCCAAAAAAGAACTGGATCAGAAGAAAAAACACCAAAAACTATCAATTTCCCCGCAAAACCACCCTAAACTCACCTGATCTTCTTCAAAACCCACAATCCACTCCCATTTCCCTTAAGGACCAACGAGAATCCAACTAAAACCCAACGGAGACCCCAAAACAAGTCAAAAACACCCCAAACAAGAACGGAATCACCCCCTAAACTGGAAGAAAATCCCCAAAAAACATAGATCCACCCCAAAACGACACTAAACCTACCTGATGTTCTCCAAAACACGCAAGTTAAACTTTTCCAACAGGATGAAAAACAAGAACCCAACAAAACCCAACGGAGACCCCAAAACATGTCAAAAACACCCCAAAAAAGAACGGGATCACCCCCAAAACTGGAAGAAAATTCCCCCCCCAAAAATTTACAATTTTCACCAGGATGACCAACATGAACCAAACGAAAACCCAAAAGGAGACACCAAAACACGTCAAAAACACCCCAAAAAAGAAAGGGATCTCCCATAAACTGGAAGAAAATCCCCAAAAAGCACAGATCCAATCCCAAAACCAGCCTAAACCTACCTGATGTTCTCCAAAACCCACAAATTTACCCTTTTCCACCATGATGACCATGGAAAACCCAACGAAACCCAATGGAGACAAAAAACATGTCAAAAAAAAAAAACAAAAAAAACAAAAAAGAACAGGATCTCCCCAAAAAACAGAAGAAAAACACAAATGCCATAGATCCACCCCAAAAGTCCCCCTAAGCCTACCTGATGTTCTCCAAAACCCACAATTTACCCTTTTTCACAATGATGACCAACGAGAACCCAACAAAACCCAACGGACAACCCCAAAACACGTCAAAAACACCCCAAAAAAGAACAGGATCACCCCAAAAAACAGAAGAAAACCCCAAATACCATGAATCCACCCCAAAAGTCCCCCTAAACCTACCTGAAGTTCTCCAACACCCACAATTTACCCTTTTTCAACCAAGATGCCAACAGAAAACCCAACAAAACCCAACAGAGACATCAAAACATGTCAAAAACACCCCAAAAAAGAACGGGATAACCCCCAAAACTGGAAGAAAATCCCCAAAAAGCATGGATCCAATCCCAAAACCACCCTAAACCTACCTGATCTTCTCCAAATCCCAAAGTCCACTCCCAGCCACCATAAAACCCATTAGGAACTCAACAAAACGCAACAGGAACCCCAAAACACCTCAAAAACACCCCAAAAGCAAACCGGATCAGAAGAAAATACGTGATTTAACCCCAAGAAAACCCTTAAACCTACCTGATCTTCTCCAAATCCCCAAATCCACTCCCACCCACCATAAAACCCATTAGGAACTCAACAAAACGCAACGGAAACCCCAAAACACGCCAAAAACACCCCAAAAAAGAACTGGATCAGAAGAAAAAACACCAAAAACTATCAATTTCCCCGCAAAACCACCCTAAACTCACCTGATCTTCTTCAAAACCCACAATCCACTCCCATTTCCCTTAAGGACCAACGAGAATCCAACTAAAACCCAACGGAGACCCCAAAACAAGTCAAAAACACCCCAAACAAGAACGGAATCACCCCCTAAACTGGAAGAAAATCCCCAAAAAACATAGATCCACCCCAAAACGACACTAAACCTACCTGATGTTCTCCAAAACACGCAAGTTAAACTTTTCCAACAGGATGAAAAACAAGAACCCAACAAAACCCAACGGAGACCCCAAAACATGTCAAAAACACCCCAAAAAAGAACGGGATCACCCCCAAAACTGGAAGAAAATTCCCCCCCCAAAAATTTACAATTTTCACCAGGATGACCAACATGAACCAAACGAAAACCCAAAAGGAGACACCAAAACACGTCAAAAACACCCCAAAAAAGAAAGGGATCTCCCATAAACTGGAAGAAAATCCCCAAAAAGCACAGATCCAATCCCAAAACCAGCCTAAACCTACCTGATGTTCTCCAAAACCCACAAATTTACCCTTTTCCACCATGATGACCATGGAAAACCCATCGAAACCCAATGGAGACAAAAAACATGTAAAAAAAAAAAAAAAAAAAAAAAAAAAATGAACAGGATCTCCCCAAAAAACAGAAGAAAAACACAAATGCCATAGATCCACCCCAAAAGTCCCCCTAAGCCTACCTGATGTTCTCCAAAACCCACAATTTACCCTTTTTCACAATGATGACCAACGAGAACCCAACAAAACCCAACGGACAACCCCAAAACACGTCAAAAACACCCCAAAAAAGAACAGGATCACCCCAAAAAACAGAAGAAAACCCCAAATACCATGAATCCACCCCAAAAGTCCCCCTAAACCTACCTGAAGTTCTCCAACACCCACAATTTACCCTTTTTCAACCAAGATGCCAACAGAAAACCCAACAAAACCCAACAGAGACATCAAAACATGTCAAAAACACCCCAAAAAAGAACGGGATAACCCCCAAAACTGGAAGAAAATCCCCAAAAAGCATGGATCCAATCCCAAAACCACCCTAAACCTACCTGATCTTCTCCAAATCCCAAAGTCCACTCCCAGCCACCATAAAACCCATTAGGAACTCAACAAAACGCAACAGGAACCCCAAAACACCTCAAAAACACCCCAAAAGCAAACCGGATCAGAAGAAAATACGTGATTTAACCCCAAGAAAACCCTTAAACCTACCTGATCTTCTCCAAATCCCCAAATCCACTCCCACCCACCATAAAACCCATTAGGAACTCAACAAAACGCAACGGAAACCCCAAAACACGCCAAAAACACCCCAAAAAAGAACTGGATCAGAAGAAAAAACACCAAAAACTATCAATTTCCCTGCAAAAACCACCCTAAACTCACCTGATCTTCTTCAAAACCCACAATCCACTCCCATTTCCCTTAAGGACCAACGAGAATCCAACTAAAACCCAACGGAGACCCCAAAACAAGTCAAAAACACCCCAAACAAGAACGGAATCACCCCCTAAACTGGAAGAAAATCCCCCAAAAACATAGATCCACCCCAAAACGACACTAAACCTACCTGATGTTCTCCAAAACACGCAAGTTAAACTTTTCCAACATGATGAAAAACAAGAACCCAACAAAACCCAACGGAGACCCCAAAACATGTCAAAAACACCCCAAAAAAGAACGGGATCACCCCCAAAACTGGAAGAAAATTCCCCCCCCAAAAATTTACAATTTTCACCAGGATGACCAACATGAACCAAACGAAAACCCAAAAGGAGACACCAAAACACGTCAAAAACACCCCAAAAAAGAAAGGGATCTCCCATAAACTGGAAGAAAATCCCCAAAAAGCACAGATCCAATCCCAAAACCAGCCTAAACCTACCTGATGTTCTCCAAAACCCACAAATTTACCCTTTTCCACCATGATGACCATGGAAAACCCAACGAAACCCAATGGAGACAAAAAACATGTCAAAAAAAAAAAAAAAAAAAAAACAAAAAAGAACAGGATCTCCCCAAAAAACAGAAGAAAAACACAAATGCCATAGATCCACCCCAAAAGTCCCCCTAAGCCTACCTGATGTTCTCCAAAACCCACAATTTACCCTTTTTCACAATGATGACCAACGAGAACCCAACAAAACCCAACGGACAACCCCAAAACACGTCAAAAACACCCCAAAAAAGAACAGGATCACCCCAAAAAAACAGAAGAAAACCCCAAATACCATGAATCCACCCCAAAAGTCCCCCTAAACCTACCTGAAGTTCTCCAACACCCACAATTTACCCTTTTTCAACCAAGATGCCAACAGAAAACCCAACAAAACCCAACAGAGACATCAAAACATGTCAAAAACACCCCAAAAAAGAACGGGATAACCCCCAAAACTGGAAGAAAATCCCCAAAAAGCATGGATCCAATCCCAAAACCACCCTAAACCTACCTGATCTTCTCCAAATCCCAAAGTCCACTCCCAGCCACCATAAAACCCATTAGGAACTCAACAAAACGCAACAGGAACCCCAAAACACTTCAAAAACACCCCAAAAGCAAACCGGATCAGAAGAAAATACGTGATTTAACCCCAAGAAAACCCTTAAACCTACCTGATCTTCTCCAAATCCCAAAATCCACTCCCACCCACCATAAAACCCATTAGGAACTCAACAAAACGCAACGGAAACCCCAAAACACGCCAAAAACACCCCAAAAAAGAACTGGATCAGAAGAAAAAACACCAAAAACTATCAATTTCCCCGCAAAACCACCCTAAACTCACCTGATCTTCTTCAAAACCCACAATCCACTCCCATTTCCCTTAAGGACCAACGAGAATCCAACTAAAACCCAACGGAGACCCCAAAACAAGTCAAAAACACCCCAAACAAGAACGGAATCACCCCCAAAACTGGAAGAAAATCCCCAAAAAACATAGATCCACCCCAAAACGACACTAAACCTACCTGATGTTCTCCAAAACACGCAAGTTAAACTTTTCCAACAGGATGAAAAACAAGAACCCAACAAAACCCAACAGAGACCCCAAAACATGTCAAAAACACCCCAAAAAAAGAACGGGATCACCCCCAAAACTGGAAGAAAATTCCCCCCCCAAAAATTTACAATTTTCACCATGATGACCAACATGAACCAAACGAAAACCCAAAAGGAGACACCAAAACACGTCAAAAAC